>NW_017731422.1:2446026-2477629 GCF_001890085.2 Hipposideros armiger
TCCCTCCTCCCCTCCCCTCTCCCATTCCTTTCCCTCTCCTCCCCTCCCCTCTCTCCTCACTTCTCTCTCTCTCTTTCCTTCCTTTCTTCTTTCCTTCCTTCTCTCCCTCCCTCCCTCCTCCCCTCTTGCCCTCCTTCTTCCCTTCCTTTTTTCATTCTGACTTTATTAATAACCCAACCCCAGATCAAAAAACAGAGCAAAACAAAACATAGGCAACTCCCCCATCACGGTGTCATCCTGCGCTGAACACTGAGAACCTATAAAAGGTTTTATTGACCCAAAGAGTCAATAAAAGGATCATCATGTCCATTCTCCTGTCTTTTGTTGCAACTGCATATAAATCCCCACAGGTGATGCCGTTTCCCTCAGAGGCGCCCCATGGCCTCTGCTCTGGCCCCTTCTCTCTAGCTGTTAGGCAGCACTCTGGGGGTTATGGTCCTTAGGTGATGGAAGGCCCAGTCTAGGCTCTGAGTGCTGACCACCGACCCAGAGCAGGTGAGGCTGTATGGCAAGCAGATCAGGCTGCATGGTGGGGAAAGTGTTACTGAAGTGGGAGACACAGCCCTGCCCACAGGGAGACCCCAGTCTGAGGGGGAGACATAGCCTCTGCTCTAGGAAACCCCCAACCTTAGGGAGTAGGTAGATAACTGCACCACAGATGGGGTGCCCTTCCCCAAATCTGTATCACACAGTGGGTAAGAATGTGTGTGAAGCTGTCAGGTCAAGGGCAGTGGGGGAAAGTTGTCCTCTCTTAGTTCCCTCTATCCCTTTTCTGTCCCCAGCCTGATTGACCAACAGGGAGGGTCAATGGAATCCAGTGTCTTCTTGGAGCAGGGGAGAATCGGGGAAGAATGGAGAAGAGAGTGGTTGGGAGAGGTCTGCTCAGTGGCTCTCTGGAGTCTGGCAGGCGAGTGACCACTGGAGATAAGCCCCTGCGATAAGGGGCAATCAAGCCACCTCACTTAGCAGAAAGCCTGTCAGTGACAAGCTGAGCCCAGGATGTGTGTGGTGGGGAGGTGGGGGAGTGGGCTCATTTCAGGAGCTCTCAGGCTGAGGTCAGAGCTGGTGAGCAAGAGGCTTTACGAGGCAGGCCCCCATCTCCTTCTGTCTGTCTCTACCCAAGTGGGAACCTTCTCATGCCCTGACATGGGAGCATCTCCAGTGGGACCTCATTAAGGTGGAGATGATGGAGATGGAATGGGAATGGGGGGTCCTGGGTTCCCAGCAGCTTCTTGGTTCCTCCCCTTGTCACATCATAATGAGTGTGAGCTGACTGGCAGCAGGTGCATCCACTGGGCACTCACTGAAGCTCCTATGATCTAGAGGCCAGAGGGAGGCTTCCAGGGGAGGGAGAGTGTGAGCCTCAGGATGGTGGAGTTGGCTGTGGCCTTTCCATGACAGGAGGATCCCCTCTGGGGCCCCGGATGATGAGCTGGGGTTGCCTGAATGCATTTGCCAAAGCCAACACTGGCAAGACTCGTATGATACAGAAGGGGAAACTGAGGCTCAGGGCAGGGATGGGCCTTGCCTAGGGTCACATAGCACTTGAGAGTCCCCAATTCTCTTCTCTGCTCCAGGCTGCATTAGGACTACAAAGTCAAACTTCCACCCTGCTCTGTGCATGCATATACTTGTGTGCGTGCGTGGGTGCTGGGGGCGTGTTCTGCAGACCCAGCAGCTGCAGGAGCGCCTTGGAAGCAGTTCCAGGCCCAGCCCTGACCAGGACCCCTACCCTCTGGTCAGCTAAGGCGACTCACATGGGATGGCCTCTAGACTTGTAGGCGACGCTCACTCATCACTCCATTAGCTGCTCTTCGACCGACAGTCCACAGACGGTTCTCATTCTGGCCTGGCACTCCCCTAGGCCCGGCAAGAGCACTGAGAACACAGCTCAGTTTATGAGTCTTCAGGGACCTGTCAAACTTACAGCCATTTCAGCAGGAGCACAATATGGCCAGGCAGGCCGATTAGCTCTCAGGAAAATCATGTTCAGCCTTCACCAGGCAATGCCACAGAGAAACACTGGGATAGTCTGCAGCTGGGTATGGTCCCTGCCCATGTCTTCCCTTCCAGAAGGGGGAGCAAAAGACATTGGGACAGCCAGCTGGGGGGAGGGGAGCAATGACATAAATCAAAATGCCTGAAATGAATATGGATAGGGGCATTCTTTATGCAAGCATACGCAAATAGGCAAATAAGCATGAAAATCTACCCTAGGGTTGGGAGGACATATGCAAATCAGGGCTCCAGAAAGTCCTGACAATGAGGCTCTATTCTAATGAACGGGACCTAGGGATCCCCAAATATGTTTTTGCGCAGAGCTTGGGTCTTCCTGCTCTACCAGAGTTCTAACTCTCCCACTCCTCCCCCACCTCCTGCTTGGATTATGTGGCCTGGCCTCCAGGTTACTCAGGGGCTGGGGCCAGAGCACAGTATGGCCCAGAGGCAGCATCCCACTGGGCCCAGCTTTGCTCTACCTGCACCAGTCTACACTGCTCTATGTCCTCCACCTCCTAACCACTATCCCTCTCTGAACGACTGGGAAGGGGCTGCAACTGCCCATTCCACATGACTGCAATCTCCACCCCAAGCTTGGCCTGTGCCCCAAAGGGGGGGGCCAAGAGAATGTCTGCCCATTGGAAAGATAGCCTCCTCCAAGGGCTCTCCTGTTGTTTCCATCAATGCCCAGCACGCAAAAGATGCACAATAACAGATAAATGATGGAATAAACAAACACACAAATGCAAATTCAAACACAAGGTCATTTTCTCTGGGGCCATTGCACGCCCTTTTGCTTCTTGCTCAGTATTTTTTACAGCTGCCTGTGTATTGGAGTTGAAATATTTGTGCCCTTTCCTCGTGCCCTCACCTGGTCTGAGCTTGCCATGGGGAGGTGTGTGTCCTGGTCAGCGGCTTGGTCCTGGCACCTTCGATGAAGGGCTCTCAATTGTTGGTTGACTCAATGAACACACACGCATGTGGTTTATAAGTGTCTGCCTGCTCCCTTTCCCCCTTGTCAGACCGTAAGTACCTAGGGGATGAGGACAGGCTCACTTGTCTCTAGAATTCAGAGCTTGGCACATAGTAGGCACTTACTACACATGGGATGGATGGATGGGTGAATGGGGGCTTCTGGGGTCCCTGACCTGCTGGCAGGTCTGTCTTTCTTATTAGACTCTGAGGAGCTGTACTCCCTGGGGAAATAAAGATGAAATGAAGGGATGAACAGTAAATGAATGAGTGAACAAATGGCTGAGTACTGTCAGGGATCTGAGAAGACTATTGTTTGCTGTACCGCATCACTGTCCGCAGCCCAGGACGTACGTGTCCTGGGTTCAGATCTGAGTTCCTCTCCCAATTTCTCCCTTGGGCTCTGCTCCAGCCTGCAGGCTCCCACACCAGTCATCACTCCAGCCTCATTCCCATAGCCTTTACCCCCCGCTGCCAATGGTTCTCCTTGTGGCCTTGACCCCAGCTGTTCAGCTGTTTGACTCAGAACCCCACAGCCTCTGGGTAGCTTTTTCCTGCCTTCCTTTGAGTTTACCAGGTCAAGTGCAGCTCTGGAGACAGCCAGACTTTCTGGGCTTGAGTCTTCCTCTTATCTCCTAGCTTAGTTTTTCCATCCATAAGATGGGATAATGCCAGCAGTTAAGAGTATTAAACCAGGTCCCAAATTGACTCCTGGAATGAAGCCAGATGCTTGGTCAAGTACTCGTTGCGTGGGGCTTCCCTTCCCTCCCTGTCTTTGCTGCTGTCCCTGCAGCTCTCTGTGTGACCCAGGGAAGGCCCCCTGTTTTCTGGGAGCAGGAAGAAAAGACTCCCTCCTGTAGGAAGTGGCATCCTTTCGCTGCTTCAGGTGAAGCCCTCAGCCTGAGAACAGGAAAGGAATTGGGACCATTAAACCAGTAAAGGGCATGAGCCCTAAGAGAGAATCGGAACTGGAACCCATGTGTGAAGCGTTCCAAAGCAACCGCTCAAACCAAGATGACAGAACCTGAGGTTAGGCACAAGAAAGGACTTCCTAATAACAGAGGTTGAGGGAGATGCACATTGGCCGAGGCAGAAGCCAAGGCTCTCTTGACTGAAATTTAGGGGGCTTTGAGAAAAAAATAATTTGAATTTATCATCTGCTTTCAAGTTTTCAACGTGTTTGCCAAATGTTCCTCTTCTCTCATCCCCATAATAAGTCTTTAATATGGGGTAACAGTGTCTTTTATAGAACACGTGGGGAAAGCATTGTGATCCTCCTGCCACCCAGGGTGGGGAAGAAATTTCCAAGAGGTCACAGGACTGGCCCAGGGTCACCCAGAGGAGAGTCGGGGAACTGGGGTGAGAGCTGTCTTATGAGTGAGCCCAGGTTGCTGGTTCTCTGACTCTTTCCAGGGTTTTAGTAAGTCTGGCATATTTTTTGAAGCTGAGGTTTAATGCTTATTTCTTTGCTTAAGGATAAAATGGGAAGTGGAGGGTGAGGGAGGTTTTCCCAATACAGTAGAATGCAGTGCGGCCAGAGTTTGGCCCTTTACCTCTGGAGCTGGGGTGGGACTGATATGGGGGGTCAGTAAGGAAGGACTCTCTCTGAGGCAGGAAAGGGACCATCAGGGCAGGGAGGAGGGGTTGGGCCTGGGAGCTTCCATCAAAGGCAGACGCCTCTTTGACCCCTTCTGGGAGGCCATCCTTTCACCGCCTGTGTACGGCCAGACCCCCACCCCATTCCCACCCCAACCCGGCCCATCTCCGCCTGGCCCCAAACCTGCAAACAATGCTTGTTGACAATTCGCGGGGGCTAAACACTCGATAACACAGTCCCCACCATGCCAGACATCCTAACAGCGGGCAGGGCTCTGTGCTGTGATGGGAAGATGCTTTGAATACATCATCCTGTCAACCGAGTTTATTATTCTTTCACTCAAGATAAACTGCAGCCGCCAACGAGGGGCTGTATAAATTCCAGGCTCAGAAGTCAAGCAGGCCCCACTCCTTGTTAAACACTCACACACACACATACACACACACACACGCACACACATACACATACACATAAATCCTGCTGAGAAAATACCACCCCCTCTGCACCCCCCACTCCCTGGTCTCTCAGGGCCTCAGTAGCCACCACCACATGGGGTGGTCCCAGGAGCAGCTGCAGACATGGGAACCCAAGGCTTGGGCCTACCCTTGGGCCACTTCCCTGGCCAGGCCTGAGCAGCCTCACCCTGGGGGCCAGGGAAGGTCTCCCCACAGGAGCCAGCTGTCCTCAGGTCAAGCCTAGCCTCTTGACTCTTGGACTTCTGTCTCTCCAAGGCCACAGCCCTGTGTGGGTGGCCAGAGCACCCACATGGCTGTGTCGGGGAGGAGAGAGGCTTTCAGACTCCAGGGCCAAAGCCAGGCCCTCCGAGAAAGTGGACCCCGATGAAGCCTTCAGTAGAAGCCAGCATCCGTCCTGGCGAGGAGGGAACCCCACAGAATCCTCCCCCTCTCATACACACACACACATAGAGGAAACGCTAAGGAACCATGTCATCTCCACGTGCTGCCCAGAGAGGGGGTCTCTGCACCCAGTGTACAAACCTAGTCCTTTCCTCCCAGGGCCCCTGAGAATTTGCAGTTGGAGGGGAGGGTTCTACGGGCTTCATTTCAGTCTGGCTCTATCTCACGTGGGGGCTTAGAATAAAAACAAAACTCCATGCTAGATGCAGGGACAAGAATCGGGAGGCAGCAGCATGCAGGGGGAAGGACACAAACTTTGGTGATAGACCTAGGTTCTGGTCTCCAACCTTCAGTTTCCTCGTCCATAAAATGAGACAGTCATTTCTCTCATGCTGTATTGTCATAAGGACTGGGCACAAAGCATGGCACATAGTAGGGCATCAAGTTTCTCCATTTGCCATGTCTTCCTCCTACTCTCCACCAGGGCTGGGAGATAACAGCATCGTCCCCGTTCTGTGGATGAGGAAGCTAAAACTCCAGGGTCCAAGGCATCGCATATAAAAAACTCATTTCACTTCTAACTCCAAAGCATGATTATCATAGACAATTAGTTAGCACCTGCTGTATGCAGGGGACTGTCCTGGATGTTGAGAAAGCATATGGATTTCAACCTGAGATTACCTCTTTCAGAGGGCAGGCTCTGGCCAGGAAGGGGTCTGTCTGTCTGTCTTCTGCAGGGCATAATTTTCTGTGCCCAATCTGAGGGTCTGAGGTTTGAGGATTGATCTCACCACTTTTTTTAGCCACGTGACTCCAGGCAGGTCGCTTGATCCCTCCAAGCCTCATTTTCTTCATCTGTGAAATGGCCACAGGATGGGAATCTTAGGGGGCAGGGGTGGGGGTGGGGGTTGTGGAAGGACTTGGATAAGTCCAGGGGCCTGGTCAGGCGGGGGTGTTCTTACCAATCCAAAGCAAGAAAGGAGGGTGAAACCAAATATCAGAGGCCTTGCTTATGTGGAAGCAATTTCCTATCCTTACCAGATAGATGGCTGCCATCCACTATACCGGTCCCCAATAATTGGTCCAAGGATCATCCCAAGTGTTTGGGACATGCCACTTCCTCCTTACCAGAAAGGACAGCAAGCAGGTGGAGGAATCTGGCGAGCTGAAAGAGGCTCACTGTGTGCGCAGTCCCAGGGCCACTCCCCACTCCGTCATCAGTACCCAGACCTCCCTAGAACTCAGAACTGGAGTTTGGAGCAGGCTCCTTGGAGTACTCCTGAAACAGGATATACAGGACCTGCACCAGGGACTTTGGACCACTCCAGTGGGACTGCTTTGGGATGAGAAGCAGCAGTACAGATCCTTATAACTCAGAACTCGAGCCAAGGGCCTATCCTCTCCGAACTCAGAGACAGCATACGTTACACTTCAGAGGCTGTCAAAGGAGAATGGCCTGAACCCCACCCCACATCCCCAAATAAAGCTCCTTTGACCTGTATTGTCATATCTTGGGCTCCACCTAAGACTTGATTGAATGGAGAAGACTACCGTTAAAGAGCAAGTGAGGAAATGCACTGGTGAAATTCAACCCTCTCATTTCACAGATGAAGAGACTGAGGTTCAGGGAGACCGAAGCCACACAAGGATCAGAGAAGAGCTGGGGTTGGGCTCCTGGCCCAGTGCTCACTCCGCCACTCCTCCAGCCTGCTCGCAGCCATTGCTCCGTGGCTCACCAAAGCCGGGGTCGTGAAGACTCTGTCAGGATCACCCAGGCAGCTTGTTAAAATTAGGAACCTGGTAATCTAGATTCTTTATACATTTCCTGGGTGATTCTAATTTATACCTGGGACTGGGAACCAGTGCTTTGGCTGATTAAAGAGGGTCACAAATCATTGGTACAGAGCTACATACCTGCTGTGTGAACTGGGCAGATTACTTTCCTTCTCTATCCCTCCGTTTCCTCACTAGCTAAAGGGAATAACAATAGAACCTGGTGCTTGGCATTGCTGTAATATTAAATGAGTCAACATACAACCAACACAATATCTCATCTTTTGCGCGCTACTCCTACCTCGTTCTGCTCCAGCCACAGCCGCCTCCTGGCTGTTCCTTGAACACATCAAGTATGTTCCTGCCCAGGGCCTTTGCAATTACTGTGCGTCTGCCTAGCGCTTTCATCCCCCGAATAGTCCCATGCTCTTTCTCTCAGCTCCTTCAGGATTTGCTCAAATGTCACCAAATCAAAAGCCTTCACTGACCATCCCTTCTCCTGATTTACTTTTCACCACCTAGACTATTTCCTATTTACTCACTTCTTGGCTTATTCTGTCTCTCCCCCTAGAATGTAAGCTCCCTAGGAATAAATTTAACCAAAGAAGTAAAAGGCCTGTACTCAGAAAATTATAAGACACTGGAGAAAGAAATAAATGAAGATATAAATAAATGGAAACACATACCATGTTCATGGATAGGAAGAATTAATATAGTTAAAATGTCCATACTGCCTAAAGCAATATATAGATTCATTGCAATTCCTATCAAACTACCTAGGGCATTTTTCACAGAAATAGAAAATATAATCCTAAAATTTATATGGAACCAAAAAAGACCCCAAATTGCCACGGCAATCCTGAGAAATAAGAACAAAGTCAGGGGGATCATGCTACCAGACATTAAAACATACTACAAGGCGACAGTAATCAAAACAGTACGGTACTGGCATAAAAACAGGCACATAAATCAATGGAACAGAATAGAGAGCCCAGAAATAAATCCATGCATATGCGGACAGTTAGTCTATGACAATGGAAGCAAGAATTTACATTGGGGTAAAGATAGTCTATTTTTTTAAAAAAAGATAGTCTATTTAATAAATGGTGCTGGGAAAACTGAACTGACACATGAAAAAAAATGAAACTGGACCACCTCCTTACACCATATACAAGAACAAATTCAAAATGGATTAAAGACTTAAATGTAAGACCTGAAACCATAAAACTCCTAGAAGAAAATATAGGGACTAAATTTGCAGACATTACCCTGAGCAATATTTTTACTGATACATCTCTGTGGGCAAGGGAAGTAAAAGAAAAAAATGAACATATGGGACTACATCAAACTTAAAAGTTTTTTCACAACAAAGGAAACTATCAATAAAGCAAAAAGGAAGCCTATTGAATGGGAGAAGATATTTTTCAACGATATATCTGATAAGGGGTTAATATCCAAAATTTATAAAACACTCATGCAACTCAACACCAAAAAAACCAAACAACCCAATTAAAAAAATGGGCAGAGGATATGAAGAGACATTTCTCTAAAGAGGACATACAGATGGCCAACAGGCATATGAAAAAATGTTCAACCTCACTAAGCATTAGGGAAATGCAAATAAAAACCACAATGAGATACCATCTCACTCTGGTCAGAATGGCTATCATCAATACATCAACAAACAACGAGTGCTGGCGAGGCTGTGCGGAAAAGGGAACCCAGGTGCACTGTTGGTGGGACTGCAGATTGGTGCAGCCACTATGGAAATCAGTATGGAGGTATCTCAAAAAACTGGAAATGGAACTACCTTATGACCCAGCAATTCCACTCTTAGGTATTTATCCAGAAAAACCCAAGACACTAATTCGAAAATATATATGCACCCCTATGTTCATTGCAGCGCTATGCTATTCACAATAGCCAAGACTTGGAAACAACCAAAATGCCCATTGGTAGATGACTGGATTAAGAAACTATGGTACATTTACACAATGGAGTATTACTCAGCTATAAAGAAGAAGGAAATCGTACCATTAGCAACGATATGGATGGAACTAGAAAACATTATGCCAAGTGAAATAAGTCAGTCAGAGAAAGACAAATACCATATGATCTCACTTATATGTGGAATCTAAAGAACTGAATAAATGAGAAATGTAAACAGAAATAGTCTCAGAGACACAGAGGAAAAACTGATGGCTGCTGGTTGGGAAGGGGTGGGGGTGAAGGAGAAGGGGAAGGGATGAAACAATATATATTGGTAACTGCAGTATGGCCTCAGGGATAAAAAAGACAGCCTGGGGAATATAATCAATAATGTTGTAAATATTTTTTAGGGGTCCAGATGGACTCATGCCTTGTTAGGGAGACCACTTCATAGACGGTGTAGAGGCCTGATCACTGCACTGTATATCTGAAGCTGATGTTGAATAATATTGTATGTCAACTATAATTTTATATACATATAGTCACGGGATATGGAGTATAGTGTGGGAATGGAGTCAATGGAATTGTAATAGATAAGCATGATATCGGGGGTGGGAGGGCAGTGGATGGGGGGAGGAGGGTTGTCACTTTGTGAGGGGTGAAAAGATTAACTAGTGCATTGTTTTGTACACCTGAAACTAATGATAAAAAAAATGTAAGCTCCCTGAGGGCAGGAACTTTGTTTGCATTGCTTACTGCTATACCCCCAGCACCTAGAACAGTGTCAGGCACTCAATAAATATTATCGATTGAATGAATGAAAATAAAGTACTTAAAACTATGCCAGGTAGGAATCTAATATATATATAATTATTATTGTCATTCACATCTCCACCTACATTGGACACGGTAAAGACCAAATATGGGGCATGGCTCAACCCCTAAGGGCAGGAAAAGGAGAAAAGGATGCCCTTTACAGGCTGAAGTTGGTCCACATGAGCTGTGTGACCTCGGGTAGGTGTGTCCACCTCTCTGAGCCCCAGTTTCCTGTCTGATCAAATGGGAACACCATACCTGTTCTGTGCTTTGCTGTTGCCAGGGAGGGTATCCATGTACTCTGTCTCTGCTGATATTTTGGCTCTCAGCTCAGAAGCAGACGGGACCCAAGGACAGATACCTGAGTGAGGTCACGACTTAGGTATCTAATGTCATCCTGACATGGGAGCAGAGCAATCACCTGCCTGGGCAATGTGGACGCAAGGACAGTTGCCTCATCAACAGGAGGATATGCTGGGAGCTCCTGACAGGTAGAAAGAAGCCTCCAGATGCCTCCCTCCTGTCACCACCTCCTCACACCGGCTTCTGTTGACTGAGGGAACCTGGAGGTTGCTGCCGATCAGGTGCGGGCCCTGCGGGGCTAAGCAGATAGGGCGGCCATCTCACTGCCACTGTCCACCCTGGGGGTTGGCCTGCACTGGAGGGCAGCTTCAGGGACCTTTGTCCCTGGGGTCAGGACCTTTCGGGGAGCCTGTAAGTGCCATCAGGGAGCTATTCGAAGCTGATGGGTGCGGTCCTTTCCCGCTCTTCGGCTCACTAACTGTATTCAGATTAGACAAATGAGTAAGTGAATGAATGAATGAATGAATGGGCAAGTTTCCCAGGCTTCACCCCACCAGCCCCAGGCCTCATGCTACATCTGCCTCCTCCCCATTGTGGAAAAGGCAGCAGTTCACCAAGGAAGACACTTCTGAGTGCCGACTGTATGCAGGGGTGGGACAGCCAGTTCCTCCCCCAGGGAGCTCATGATCTAGTGGGGACGCAGCACAGAGACTGCTTTTCAATCTGGCTTGGCACTTGCTAAGGCCAGGCTTTGCTCAGGTCGGGGAGCACAGAAAGGGCACATGGAGGAGGTGATTCTAGAGTGGAATGCTACAGGCTGACTCTAAACGGGCTAGTTGAACAAGGGGAAGGGTGAGCCCAGGATTGGGAACAGCTTGCGCAAAGGTGTGGAGGTGTGACATAGCCTGCGGTGCGCTGGGTAGGGGCCCACGACTCAGGGAACTTGGGTTACACACAGAGCAAAGTGGCTGGAGAGGAAGGTAGGCCCAGGCCAGAGACTCTGGGGAGGGGGTGCCTTTGGTGCTTTAAGCAAGGGCAGAGCCTGATCAGAGTCACAAGTGTTAGCAAGGTCCTGTGGCTGCAGAGCGGCAGAAGGGTCTGAGGGCTGAGACTGGAGGCCTGTACAACAGTCCAGGGGTGATGCAGGGGTCTGAGTGAGAGCAGTGCTTGCTGGGATTCCAGCCCAATCTCCACCTACTCGTTGACAGGACCTATTCCTCTCCATCAGTTTAGAATCGAGGAAACTGAGGCCTGGAGAGAGGATGTGGAGGCTCTGGAGTAGCTGAGGGCCACGTTCAGGAGGCAGCTGTGATATCTTCCCCTCGCAGTCAGAATGAAACTGCTGGGGCCTTGTTCAGAGAAAGTTTCCCATAGGGCAGTTAGTTCCTCAACTCTGCGGTTTCCTTTCAAGAAAGAGCCGAGTCTGTTGAACTTAAGGGCAAATCTATATCCTTGCCTTTCCTCTGCAGAGATAATAAAGTTAATGGGATTATTTCCTGTCCCCCAAGAATAGGGCTGCTAAGAAAACATTGTGGAGTAAAGGCTGTTTGCAAAGGCCAGACAGAAAGGCCAAATCTTTGCCACCAGGAGGAAGTAAAGGGTGTGTCTCCTTGGGCTGGGGGCACGGTGCCACCCGTGCCTTGCTTTGCCCGAGCCTGCCGCGTGCCTATGCTCTGACTTCCCTCTGCCTCACTCGGCTCAGATTGCAGAGCCACCAGTTTTGTCTCCCTAGTCTCCAAGGTACAGGTTAGCTGGCTAGTAGGCTAGCTCTTGGCAGAAGATCCAAGCTGGGCTGTAAAGATTGTCTGAATCACGTCTCTCATGGTAAATGGGGAAACCGAGGTCTCAGGTCACAGCCAGTTGTGGCAAGGCCTGGTAAAGTGAGGCAAGGGATGGGAAATGACTTGCCTTGGTCCTATCATAGAGCCAGCTGGTGGATAGCAGTGGGGAAACTAAGGTTTGGAGAAGAGAACTTGCTTGTCCGGTCTCCCATTGCCAGCTGGTGGCAAAGCCTGGAGTTGATCCAGGTTCCCAACCCCCAGGGCAGAGCTGACTCTGTCATCAACCTCAGATCCTATGTGTGTGTGTCTCGAACCCCCCTCCACAGAGAGAAGCCTCAGCGGATCACTGCTGTCCATCTCTGTTTGCTGAGCCTCAGTCATCCTTGACGGTGTCTCCAAACCCCCCTGCTCAACTCTTTTAGATCTTATCGTCCCAGCCCCCATGAGGGCTCCTCACCTGGACCATCCTCAAACAGCATCCGTGTGCACAGGTGCACCAGGTAGGCGGGAGGCTGGGCATTCCAGCAGCAGGTAGACAATAGCTGGGTTAAGAGGGTCATCTTCTTTTCGCACCTCCTGATTCCTCAAGTTTGTAAATCATTATCCCAGGCCACACAAAGCAGGCAGTGAGCTGGCCTTGCCGCTGCCCCGTGACATGGTAGGCAGGGGCTACTAGGGTCCCCCGAGTGGCCGGCCGGCTGGGGTGGCAGCTCCTGGCCCTGTGCCCCTCCCAGTCACCAGGATCGGGTTACCCATCTAATCCCCGCTCCTCGTCCACTCTCTTTGTGCCCATTGTAATTTATAATCGAGGGGCATGATGCAACCTGCTAATTACATTGCTTGATTTTTTAACACATCCTGGCTCCTCTGACTCAGGCAGCAGAGGGAGGAGGGAGCAGCTGGCTGTGCTTTGCGGCTTATCAGGGCTGGGTTATTCCGCTCACACCAGCTCACCCCTCCCCAGCCCTCTGCCTTTGTTAACCAGGGTTTGCATCATCTCCTGCTTTCCATTTCTCAGAATTTTTTTTAACGGCTCTTTTTATGAGCTCCTCCATCTTGTTAGCTAATGACTAATGGTGGGGCTGTGATGGGGATCACTTTGTGTCTCTATTAAATGTTACATGATTTCAATTATGAGTTAACAAGAGACAGCTAATAAAAAAAAAATCTATTTTGCAGCCTGGAGCTGACATGAGACTCACTGCCTGGTTCCCAGGCTGAATATTTCTGATCCCTGGGTACCATGGGCTGGACAAGAAACGGACCGAGGGATGGATGGACACTCCCAGGCCGTGGGGGTGCGGCCAGCTAGAAGGAAAGCGTTCTCTCTCCAAACTTCTTTGGAGACCTTCCCAAAGGCTTCCACAGGAAGGTGTCTGGACTATTGCAGCTCCTTCTCAGCCCTCCCTGTGCCCAGCATTGTCCCCACAGCCCCTCTCCACATCCCAGCAGAGTGAGCTTCTAAATATGATGCAGGCTGTGCCACTGCCCTGCTCAAACTCCCTTCGGTGGCCGCCAAGACTTCCCTTTATCACTGGGCCCTATTTCAACTCTGCTTTCAGTGAGCCATTCCCGTGGCCTGTCTGTCCTCACCAAACCGTGTTCAGAGGGGGCCGGGGCCGGGAAGACTAGTGACCCCACAAGTTGGGCATGAGGAGGGCCTGAGAATCGGAAGGGATGATGAGCACCGAGGGCCTGCAGCCAGCTATCATTTTCCTTCAGAGGGGCCTCAGACTTACCCAGTGGTGCCCAGGACCATGGGGCATGGAAATGGAGGGACCCTGGTTTCTTCATCACCGCTCAGAGGAGGCAAAGGGCAGGCTGTTGGCGTGGGATAATCCCCTGGGGCTGCTGTGGTGCATCTTAAGGATGCACACTGAGCTTTTGCAAGTGCTGGGCACAGAGATTCTTAATAAACACTCAGTGATCTGAAGGGATGGGAAGAGGCATGAATGATGCCCACAACCTGTCGAGGAGACCCCAACTCATGTCCTGAAGACGGAACCTGGAATATCAGCTGTTTACACGTCACACAGCTGCTGAGTAGCAGGACTGACCCCTTCTGCTCCACCAGGGACACGGCAGAGCCTGCCCCTGAGGGGAGTCTGGTGAGTAGAGGAACAGGACCCCTGAGTCCTGGGGTAAGCTAGTCTCATCCTCTCTCTGGGCCTCAGTGGCCCCACCATTCGAGCTTGCACACCAATATTCTGTCTGCATTCTAGTTAATCGGCTTACACTTCTGCCTACAGCCACCCCCATCCCCTACACCCCTCTATCTCAACACTTTGAGTGTGAGCTCCTTCGGTAAGGGCTAACTTTTGCTGGCTCGGCTTTTAACAGTACTCATTAAATGCTGAATTAATGAGCAGCTGAAACTAAGTGCTCTCCAGGTAACTTCTCTGTGCCAGACTGCCTATCAGGGGCTTCCTGTGTGTTACCAGAATCCTCCCACTAATGCTGCGGGGAAGACCTCGTCATCCCCATCTTATAGCTGATGCAACTGAGGCTAAGAGGATTTACAGCTGGTGTCCATGAGGGTGGGGCTGGGCCATCTACACGAGGGCTCTGAACAGGGGCTGAGGGCCCCTCTTCCCAGCTTCTCGTGGCATGGGCAGCAGCAGGCGGGCAACCCTAGGGCGGGAGTCAGCAAGGGCAACCACAGGCTGCGCGACAGAAGGAACACAGTCTGAGGACACCGCTGAAGTGCATCTTCAAACACTGTGGCCGCGCTGTGGGCGCCGGGAAACCACAGCCGCCCACATCTCAGCAGCCTGGGCCAGCCCGGGGCAGGCGGCCGAGCTGGCAGTGACAGGAATGGCAAGAAGGCTGGGGGTGGTCAGGGCTGTGCCAGTTCACCCACAGAAAGCCTCAGCCAGTGGCAGGGCCGGCTACATAATTTGCAAGGCCCTGGTTCATATACTATTAAGTATTTCAAGTTGGCAACAGCAGAGCATTAAACCAAGCTTGGGGCCCTTGTGCGTGTGGGCCCTTTGGGTCGCACATCCATGCAGCCAGACCAGACCAGGCCTGGCTCCCAGCTCAGGGTTCTTCTCCGCATGACACTTGGGTAATAGACACCGTGTGAAAGGTCTGGCCCCTCATTGCCCGGGCGGGGCCTGTGTAACCCACAGCACAGGGCAGGACTGGCAGAGGGGCGAGGCATCAGGGAAGCTGTGGATTTTTTGAAGGTTGTGTGGACAAGGCCAGAGCAGCACACGCTGGGATGGCAGGCAGGCAGGAGGTCAGGATGGGGCCTGACCGGTGACACACACTTGCCTGGATGCTCAGAGACGCTGTGCTGCTGCTTCCACTGTGAGTAAGTTGGGTAGATGTCCCAGACCCTGCCAAAGGGCCAGAGTCCCTGGCTGGACCACCCGCAGACCTCCAGCCTGAAGGATAGCCCAGTGTCCTACGGGTGCCCAGAACTGTGCCAGCAGCTTGGCCTTCAGGAGCAGGCGTGCCATCACCAGAGGGGAGTTTGGAGCCTGCTTTGAGCCTGCGTCCCCCAGGCTGACACTTGGCAGCAGGGATGACTGTCTCTACTGGCTCATGGACTGTGTCCACTGCTCTGCCTTTGGTGCTTCTGAGGAGCTGAGCTGAGCTCCAATTTGTGTTATCCACCATAATATTGAGCATAAGGCCCTGCACACAGTGGGTTCTCAGGAAATATTGGTTGAATTAACACATGAAATAATTAGAGAACAGACACTTCTGCCTCATTTGTCTTATGGACGACACTTAGCTTAGAGGTCAAGGAAAGGAAATACGGTAAAACTTTGGATTGCGAGTAATGTGGTTTGCGAGTGTTCCGCATGACGAGCAAACACTTCTAGTACATTTTAACGTGGTAAACGAGCGATGTCTTGCAATACAAGTAGTTTGTTTCCAGAACGAATTACGCTCGCAAACCAAGGTATTACCGTATGCTCTCTTGTTTAGCAAAACGGGGTGGACGGGAGATTGGGGGGGGACACACTCCATCCACCCCATGAGCTGTGGTGTGCACATCTGCATGTATGTGTGTCCATGTGGGAACGTACATACGGGACTGGACACATATAGAGTGGACTCGTGTATAGAGGGTAAAGATACAAATATGTATGTGTGGGGCTGCTTATATACACACAGGATGTGCATACATGTGGGTAAGGACACGTGCCCGAGACGAACGCACGTGTTTGTGTGGGAGTCACCCAGGCCCACTTGGTGTGCACCTATAGGCACAGGGGCACATGTGTGTGGACATGTGCCACAGATACTCAGCAACCTCTGCTTCCTGGGCTCCAACCCCAGCCTGTCTTCCTGCCCCATCTAGGAGCCAGACTTGCTTGGGCAGCACTCTCGTCATGGGAGAGGTGGAGAGCTTGGTGGCTGGGAGTGTAGGCTGCTTAGTTAAGTCTGGACTCTGCCCTTCACTCAGTGTTCATTGTTGGGCAAATTTCATACTCTCCTTGCCTCAGTTTTGTTGTCTGTGAAAGGGGCTCACAACAGCACTTCATAAGCTATAAGGTACGAAACATGGTGCCTGGTACCTAGTAAGTAAGGGCTGAACAGAGGTTAGTCGTTATTAGTATCTTAGCTGGGGGCTGCTGCTGCAGTGGATGCCAGGGCCAGTAATGAGAGCAGGGCTGGAGCCTGTGTCCATCCATCTCCATGAACGTCGACAGGAAAGCTCCAAACACCAGCTCCCCTGGTCGGAGAGGTGCGAGAGGGGAGGGTATGGCCAAGGGGTGCAGGGATCTGGCCTGACAGCACCCTTCAGGCTCCTCAGAGAGCCCTGAAGAGGCTGCTGAGGAATCCCCAGGTTTGGAACACACACGTGGCAGAGCATGGCAAGGTAGGGGCAGTTCTTTAAAAACAGTCCTCCTGGGACAGCAGACCTGGGCCCCAGAGGCCACCCACCCACTGCGGGGACTGGCGGCCGCTAGGGGCGAGGTAAATCACCCACGACTGCCCTCTGGAATGCGGTCGCTGTGAAAGGTAACACGCATGTTACTGCTACATAAACACAGTTAAACTATTTACGATGGCCTCGGCCTGGCGGCCCCAGGAAGCCATGTGGGGGTGGGTGGGCCTGCCTCAGCCCTGTGGGCCACGATGTTGGGAGAGGGAGTTATTTTGGCAGGAGCCGGATCCTTGGCACATTCCCGCTGCCACTCAACCCAAGGGCCCAGCATGGCCCAGGGCAGGCATCTCCTCGCAGGCCAGAAAAATGTGTTTTGAAATTATGGAAAGCAGAGTAACAACAAAATCCCCTCTTTGTTTTATTTTAGCTCTTGTCCTTTGGCCTAGTTTATGGAGGGCACTTTTTATTTTTAAATAAGCAGGAGCTTTTGACCCCGAATCCAAAGAATGCATTAGGTCAGAGATCTCCATGCAGGATCCCAGAGGAGACACTGAGAGAAACTACCCCAGCCTGCTCCCAAGGAGCCCCCAGTGTGTGGGCAAGAGTCAGCCCCTGCCCTCAGGAGCCTCCCATCTGAAGGGAGAGTCACAGCTCCTCCCCTCAGCCCCTCCCCAACCCTTGCCCAGGCTGAGTGGAGGCACAGTTTTGACCCCCAGCATGGGGAGCTCCTCCCCATTTGTGGGGTAGGCTGCATCACCTGAGGCTCAAGGCCTTAGGTAGAACCAGGGAACAGGCTTTTCTGGGAAGCAAAGTCCATTCAGGCTTCCCCAAGGGACATATTGCTCACCTGGATTCATTTCAGAGCAGGGCCCTTCTTTACCCTGAGGGCAGGCTCCAGCTTTGGTCCGTTTTCTTTCTTCAGATATGACATCATCTACCATATATTTGTTTAAAAGGTACCAGCATCACCAAAGAGATCACCAAGACTGAAAAGCACTAGAGGGATTTACTAGCAGGATGTGGAAGTCCTGACCTGGTCCCTCCAGGTCTCCCTCGCCTTCCCTGCCCCTCCCCCACTCCCCCCAGGCTGCTCCTCTGCCCACTTCCTGTGTTCACTACTGCAATTCCTCTACCTAGAGCACACCCCTTGCTCATCCCCACTCAGCACCTTCAGGACAGGACTTCCTGAGCAGCTCAGGCGATAAGGCCTTCTCTCTCCCATTGTCTACACGGCCCAGTTCAGGCCATCTGAATTCATCTATTTGTCCTCCAGGTCCTCCCCCAATAGTTACCATCATTAATTGAAGGCCTTTGCCACACCTGACGCTGGTCATTAGCTCACATACATTCTCTCCAATTTCCCATCACCACCCTGTAAGTGGGAACCTGGCCCCGTTATAGCAATGAGGGAATGGAGGCTGAGAGAGGCAGGGTCATCTCCCAGGGTCATACAGATGGCGTGTGGGCTGGGGTTCTGCTAGCTGTGTTCTGTCCACTGTGCCACATTGCCCGCTCAGCTACACACCCCAGGGAATAAGGAGCAACATGTCCTCTATTAGGTGGGATCAGGTGGCGGGGTTTTGTTTTTTGTTTTTTGTAAAGATTTTTATTGGGGAATTGGGGGAAGGGGAACAGACAAGTTGCTGTCCTTTTGTTCTTCAGTCTAGTTGTGGAGGACGCTGCTTCACTGGCCCAAGTTGGCACCATCATTGCGCTCTTTCCGCGAGAGGCAGATCAGTTGCTGGCTTCTGGACTGTCGCTCATGGCGGCTGCTGGCCGCTCACGCTGGCTGCTGACTACACACGGTAGCCCATGGCAACCCGCTGCAGCAGGGGCTACAGCCTACGCCATCACCAGCGACTCACAGCAGCCCAGCTCCAGGTTGAGCTGTTGTTCAGCATCTTAGCTGTAGAGGGCAGTGTCACTGGCTCTCATGTGTGGGATCCGAACCGGGGCCCTCTGGCATTCCAAGCCAGCTCTTAACCAACGCACCACTCCGCCGGCCTGGGGTTTTGTTTTAATAAAATTAAAAAAAAAAAAACACCAGAACGTAATCACATGAGTGAGGTTATCTTTCAAAAAGATTACCTCAGAAGAGAGTAATTGTTCTGATCTTGCTACTTGGTTAGCTCATTTTTGGTTTTGTTTTACATTTTATTTATTTATATCAACAGGTACAAAATGGAAAAGGTCAAAAAGCAAGTCTTGGTCCCTGCCTTATCCCAGCCCACCAGCCCTTCCTTCCAGGGCTTTAGCTGTGGGGAATCTCCCCTGACACATCCCTGCCTTGGAAACATTCCTGCTTGTCTTTTGGTAATTTTATTCATGAGCACTTTTAAAGTCAATTAAACTCATCAGTTCAGAATCAATTTTTTTTTACCCAATTTAATCCATCACATTATTCTTTCAACTTTATTTCAAATAACATTTTTAAAATAAAATCTTTACTTAGAATAGTTTTAGGTATACAGAAAAATGGCAAAAATAATAGAGTTTCCATACACTCCACACCCAGGTTCTTCTATAATAGATGTCTTCATTAGTATGCTATATTTGTTATGATTAATGAACCAGTATTGATACATTAGTGTCAACTAAAGCTCATACTTTATTCAGAGTTCCTTAATTTTTACTAACGTCCTTGTTCGGTTCCAGGAGACCCATCCAGGATACCACATTGCACTTAGTCATCATGTCTCTAGGCTCCTGTTGGCTGTGACAGCTCCTCATTTCCTTGTTTTTGATGACCTTGGCAGTTTTGAGGAGTACTGGTCAGGTATTCTGTAGCATGTCCCTCATTTAGGGTTTGTCTGATGTGTTTTTCATGATTAGACTTGAGGTAAGAGTTTATGGAGGAGGAGCACAGAGGTAAAATGCCTTTCTCATCACATCATATCACAGGTACCTTCTCTCAATGTGACTTACCGCTGTTGATGTTGACCTTGATCACCTGGCTGAGGTGGTGTTTGTCAGCTTTCTCCACAAAGTTACTCTTCCCTCTCGTCCCTCTCTCCACTCTCTCCATACTGTCTTCTTTGGACGGAAGTCACTATGCAGAGCTTATACTTAAAGGGTAGAGAGCTATGTTTCCATACTGTGAAAGCAGCATCCACATAATAATCTGGAATTCTTCTGTATTGGAGATTTGTCTCTTCTCCTCCATTTATTTATTCAATCATTTATTTATATCAGTATGGACTCATGGAAATTTGTTTTATACTTTGGGCTCTAATCCAAAACTACTGTATTTCATTTCTCAAATTGTTCCATGTTTGCTCACTGGGGGTTCTTGTAGTTGGGTCCTGTGGGGTTTTTGAGGGAGCACTGTCTTACCTTCTGGCACTATAAAGTACTCTGGGTTCATCTTGTATATTTCTTGCCCCAGTTCTAGAATCAACCTTTTCTCCAGGAAGGAATTAGGAGCCTTGATTTCTTCGAGTGAAGAATGGTATTAGAAACCGAGTCTGAGCACTAGGTGTGCTTGTCACTACTGGGGTATAGTTGGTTATAGACCCTCCCAGCTGACAGAGAAAGGAGATATATGTGTGAAAACAGGCATACCTTGGAGATATTGCAAGTTTGGTTCCAGACCACTACAATAAAGCAAATATTGCAATAAAGTGAGTCACACGAATTTTTTGGTTTCCCAAGTGCATTTGAAAGTATGTTTACATGATACTGTAGTCTATTAAGTGTGCAATAGCATTATGTCTAAAAATGCACTGTATGTACCTTAATTAAAAATACTTGATTGAAAAAAATACTTTATTGCTGAAAAATGCTAACCATCATCGGAGCATGTTGGGAAAATGGCAAGGATAGACTTGCTCGAGGCAGGATTGCCACAAGCCTTCAATTTGTAAAAATTATACCTGTGAGCACAATAAAACCAGGTATGCCTGTACTAACCCATGTATATACACATTTCTGTGACTATTTCTTATGTAACCATCTGTATCTATATTAAGCTGAACTAAAGTTCATATTGATGATGCCTTCTCCCTTTACTTATCTGTAACCTTTCACCTAAACAGTGAGAAACCTGGCTCCCACCATCTACTATCCATTTGCTTAGTTGTTCAACTCCAGTGTACATGTATTTATTTCAGACTGTTAACCCATATTTCCACGGGAAACAACTTTATCAACTAGAGTACAGGGCTTATGTGCAGTTCCCTTTTTCTTTAGTCTTACAGACTCCACTCATTTCCAGAATTGCTCAGTCAGCATCTTTCCTCCTATCCCCTTCCATGAAGTGGTTTTTATGCTTTTTTGTAGTACAGTAGATTCTGTATTCTACCCTGCAATCTCCCAACCTCCTAAATGATTTTCAAAATTTGCATACACTAAGGCTCTCTCTTTGTGTTGTAGACAATCGGATTTTGACAATCGCAGTGTTATGTATCCACTATTTCAGCATCACACAGAATAGTCCCACCACCTTAAAAAAAGGTTCCTGTGCTTCACCTGTTCAATCCTCTTCCTACCTCAAACCCCTGACAACCACTGATCTGTTACCATCTCTATAGTTTTGCCTTTTTCAGAAGGTCATATAAACGGAATCATATAGTATGTGGCTTTTCCAGACTGGCTTCTTTCACTTAGCAATACACATGTAAGATTCATCCATGTCTTCATGTGGCTTTAGAGTTCATTTCTTCTTACTGCTAAATAGTATTAAATTGTGTGGAGGTACCAGAGTTTGTTTCTCTTAAAGGACATCTTTATTAAAGGACATCTTGGTTATTTTGGCAATTATATGTTTGGCAATTCTGAATAAATTACTGCTATAAATACTCACATGCTGGTTTTTGTGTGGACATAGTTTTAAAATCAGTTGAGTAAATACCTAGGAGAGCAATTGTTGAGTCATACGGTAAGACTATGTTTAATTTTGTAAGAAACTGCCAAATTGTTTTCCAAGTGGCGATTCCATTTTGCATTCCCACCAGTGATCCATGAGAGTAGTTCCTGTTGCTTCACATCCTCACCAGCAGTTGACATTGTCAAAAATTTTTCTTTTTTAGTTTAGCCATTCTGATAGGTATGTGGTGTTTTTTCATTGTTGTTTTAATTTGCATTTACCTAATGACAAATGACATTGAGCATGTTTTTCATAAGCTTGTTTGTCATCTATATATCTTCTTTGATGAGCTGTCTGTTCAGGTCTTTGTCCACTTTTTAATTGAATTGTCAAATAACTTTTGATTGTTTTTTAAAAAAATCAAGTCCACCTCTGAAAGAGGTAGGTTCAACTGAAGGCTATCAGCATTTAGGTAAGATACCTAAGAAATATTTATGGAATAACATCCTATGGAGACCTAGAATCACAGAGCTAAAAGATAGCTCAGAGTCCTTTTATAGGATAAGAAAATGTGGTTTTGAGAGGAGACGTGGTGAAGTGGAAGAGACATTTACTACTTACCACATACCCACATGTTCCCCCACAATTCCCAGCCCCCTCACCATTAGGTGGGACCACAGGACTAGTTCGGGCCAATAGGCTGTGAATAGAGATGCTGTCTGTTACTTGGGGTCAAAGCATTTAAGAGCCCGTGCACAGCCCTCCCGCTCCTTTCTGACCCTGCAGGCACAACCACAAAAGACATGTGTTGAAATTTGATGTATCCGACATTCAGGGCCCCTAATTGGCTACGTGGAGCAGCCTTGGCCAAATTGTGTGAGCCAAAAATAAACCTTCATGGTGTGAATCCACTGAAATGTTGTTACTGCGGCACGGCATGGCCTATCCTGACTCACTCAGCCAGTCTTTGGGTCATGCCTTTGGCATAATGCTTATAACATTAGAGTCCCCCAAACCCGGTAGTGTGCTGGCCCAGGGGAAAGTTGCTTAAAGGAGAGAGATCGTTTAAATGAACCAATATCTACTGAGACCTACCAGGTGCCTGGCCTTCCGTAGGCACTGTACCTTCATCATTCCAGGTCTGTCTGGGGAGAAGATCCATCCGTCTGCTGAACTGTCTGCTCTTGTCACTCACTGGGGCTTATCTCCCCAGATTACACGTGGGGGTTGACATAAAATTGGAGCTGACTTGCCCAATAATAGAACAATCCTTACAGGATACTAAAGGCAGATCACCGCACTCAAGTCAAGCCCTCAAAATTCCCTATAAACCCCATGTGACCCAAATCTACCAACGAGAAAGTCTCAGAACCTCTGCTCTGTCTTTTACATCTTTCCTTCTAACTCAGGCCTTGCTTTCTGCTGACCGCATCCTTTCTAGAGAAGGAAGACATTCCCATTCCCGTTGTCTAGGGGACATGCACCCACCAGCATTGAGCAGGCCTCTTCTCCCGCCCCTCCCTGCCTAAAGCAATTTGCCCTGGGCTGGGCCTCTGACAGCAGACCACAGGCTATGCCGACACCTCATCCACAGTGTCCTAGCCTCCTAATCACAATAGCTGAGGGCCTGATGCAGCTCCTAGGGAAGAGAGGGAGGCTTTCTCCATTTGAAGTGATGCTCACTGGGCTCGAAATCAAGACCTTGACCTCATTAGTGCAGCGTTCTGGTCAGCCGGCTTGGGGAAATGTGATGATGTTAATTATGTGCTAATGTATTTAATCCCTGTTCTTGTGAAATGCCTGAATTTGCCTTCCCTTATTTTCGCCTGGGGCTGTAAACTCCTAGGGGCACGGCAGGGGGTGAAGGACAGGAGGGGACTGGGGTCACCCAGACCTGGACTCATTTCCTGGCTACTGTGACCCTGCATAACCTTCCCGAACCCAGGATTGAGTAAGGATTATGAGCTTGGCACTGTGCCTGGCACGTAGGAAGCTTGATAAATTATAGCCATTATTATCATACTGTTAATTATTATTTATTCTATCAACTGAAGGATGATTTTCCACTGCCCTATCTTGATCCTTGAGAGGCAGAAGATTGTGGGCCGGTGTTGTCCAATAGAACTTTCCACGATGATTGAAATGCTCAGTATCTGCTTTGTCCAATGCGGTAGCCACTAGCTTTGTGCGGCTACTGAGCCCTTGAAAAGTCACTGGTACAACTGAGGCACTGCATTTTTTATTGTATTTCATTTTTAATGATTTCAGAGTTAAGTAGTCCCACGCATTTCGTGGCTACTGCACAGGGCAGTGCAGGTGTGGAGGGTGAGAAAGCGGCCTCTGGTTCCCATCCTGCTTCCTCATCTG
Source organism: Hipposideros armiger (assembly GCF_001890085.2). NCBI lineage: Eukaryota > Metazoa > Chordata > Mammalia > Chiroptera > Hipposideridae > Hipposideros > Hipposideros armiger. Next base: position 2,470,070 of record NW_017731422.1, read on the forward strand.
TCAAACGTGGATATTATCGTTCTGACTTTCTAGGGTGGTTGTGAAGGTTCGATGGGTCAATCTATACTAAGTGCCTCATTGTGAAAGGGCTTAAGGAACGGGAGCTGCCATCACTGTTCTCTTTAGCACTGGCGCCTGGCCTGTGATCCACGCACGTGACTGTCTCCCAGCTTGACGGCCTGTCTGCCCCTGCTCTGAATTTTTCATGGGCCCCAGCCCAGGGTGGACAAAACTAGTGTCCCTTGACCAGGGAGTGAGGGGCACTCAGAATGCTCAGAGGAGGATAAGGACAGACGATGCCCTGTTGACAGCTCAGGCTGCCCGTCTCCCCACAGTGGTGCGGGCTGGTCACTCTTCTTGAGAAGGGTTGGGCTTCGGAAGGCAGGCTCATCCTCTGATGCTGAGGCTTTCGGGACAAGGCAGCCTGGAAGAGGAGGTTTGGATGCGCGCAGGGCGAGGGGCTTTCTCCCTTCCAATCTCCCAGGCCAGGGAGCTGTAGGAGCCAAACTGTATCCCCTCCATCTTGCCTCCAAAGGTGCAGATGATCTGGTCCACCTGCCAAACTCGGCCACGAAGCCAGGGAGGCCAGAAGTCAGGAGAGCTCTCCCGGAAAGCAGAGGACTTCTGAGAAATGGAGGCTCTGGGTTCATTGCCAGGACTCTGAAGCCTGGTCTTTGGAATTCCCCCTTCCTTCTCATCCGATGAGGAATTGAATCCCTCCATTTCAGGGAATGGGTGCAAGCTTGTGTCCTTCTCCTCAGCATCTTCCTCTGCAGGGGTACGCGGGCCATGTGGGGATTTCTGGATCTCAGGACTTCTTGGTGTCCCCAGAGGCAAAGCCTCAAATTCCCCCAAAGAATTTAAACAGTGTCAGAAGCCTCCCCTCTGAGCATGTCACAGTCCTTGCCTTCATCCTGGCTTGTTCCTCACCTGTCCCAGACTTAGTAAGAAACGGGAAGGTCTGCAGGCAGGGCCCAAGCCTCCTCTGTGAAGTGGCCCGGGATAACACCTCCATCTTCTAGTACAAGGCCAGAGCCCCCTCCTCCCCCAGTGTCTGGGACTCTTGCTTCTGCAGCCAGGAGCAACCCACCCTTCAGAGCCACAGAGGAATGCCACAGTCCTGTAGAACACAGTCTCTGAAGGCAGGGAATGGGGCAGGGGTAGGGGACCATCTTTGCTCCACTCTCCCTGATTTCAGGGTAAGAGGCCGCAGGGGGTACCAAGGTTAGACTCTAGGAAGAACTTTCCGGTGGTGAGAAATAGGAGACAGTGAGTTGTAGGAGCCAGTTATATTAAACCATCTGATCAGGCTGATGGGGGAGGGCTCTGGTAAAATGGGATGATGAGAAATCTGTGATTTTTAACACATAAGATACATGGTTGATATGACCTCTCAGTTAGCTGGATTTGGAGTCAGACAGACAGGTTTAAATCTAGCTATGTTGCTGGCTGGCTGTGTGACCTTAGGTTAATTGTTTAATGATGCTTTTATTCAGTTTCTTCACCTGTACCATGGGGATAAAGAAATCCACCACCTAGGTTGTCTGTAGGAGTGAGGGAGGCCTGTAGGTGAATGGTCCTAGCCCAGTGCCTGGCACATACTAGGGAATAGAGAGGTGGCCGAGTCTGAGCGGGCTGCAGGTTTAGGGTGCAGTGGGAAGGGAAGGCCTGCAGGAAGGTAGGCTGGGAGTGGGGACCTCAGTCCCCAGTGAGAGACTGATCACCACAGCTGGAGGTGGCCTCAGGCCCTAATATAGACCAAGGAACCCCGTGCCCAAGCCGAGAGTCTCCTGCTCCCCAGCCCATTCCTACATCCCATTTCAAGGCAATCGTGAGGGGACAGCAAGAGAACTGGGACCCCTACCTGGAGATCTCTGCTCTTCCGGTGGGCCCCTATACTTCCCCCCTGATCTGGGGACCCTCATTTGCCAAACCCAGGAAGCCCTTCCTGGACCGCTCAGAGAGAACTGGTTTCCCCCTAGATACTCCTACTCTTTCCCCTGCAAGACCCCCAGGGAGCCCCGAGAAAGACCCTGGGCTGTGGGCCAGCCTGCCTGGCCTGTGTTAGACCAGTGCTGCTGAGCTTTGGGGTGGGGAGGCCACTGGTGATTTGGGGGCCAGCTGGCGGGCAGGTTTGCCAGGGGCTCACTTCCCACCAGACTCAAGTGTAAATTGAAAACCCGTCTGGACCTCAAAGTGGGGACAAGAAGGAAGCTGGCTTCGCTCGGCTGGCACTGTGGCACCAGCTGGCCCTGGGCTGAGCAGCCTTCAAGAGCCTCCCTCCCCAATGCCCCCAGCAGGGGTGAGAAGGGCTCTGTGGCCACTGGGCTGTAAACAGCCTCATAAAGTCAGCTCAGGCCAGACTCCCCCACTGCCAAGAAGGAAACCGAGGGATGGTGAGGGATTGGGAAGCCCAGAGCTGTACGACCCAGGGAGTGTCTTTAATTCAATTTTGGGGCTTCTTGGATACAAAGGAACAAAGCTCTTGTCATAGGTTAAGACATAGTCCTCACTCCCTTAGACTGAGGGGCCCCTGGGAGCGGGGCTCTGTTTCCCCATCAGATTGACCCTAGGGGTAAAGTTTGGGGTGGCCTCAGTCAGCTTGGACTTACTCCAGCCATCTGAGTAAGGCCACAGTGTGCCCAGAAGGGAGAAACCTCTAACTTGTGGTGTCCAAATTGGAGAGTGATTCATTGCCAAAGAGGGTCACACGGGATGTGAGTGGGGGGCATTTTGAACCTTCATGAAAAGCTGTAGACCCATGGGAGGTTCTCTTGGTCTTTCCCCACATCTTGTTCTTCCCCTTACCTTTGCCAGTCCTTCCAGGGACAGGAGAGCTAGAGGCAGGTGGGGGCAGGGATGTGGCTCAGGTGAGGAGAGCTGCCCAGTTCCGGGCCCCTCCACATCTCTGTCTCCCCGGCCCCTCACTTCCAAGCCGGCCCCTCTGGCCTCTCTGCAGCCTGCTTTGCCCAGAGCAACCCCCTCCCTCTCTCCTCTGCCCACAGAGCAGGGTGCCAGGCTACCCACTGCCAGGTACAGAGGATAAAAATACCCAGTGGAAAAACACGTGGCTGCAGGTCAAACATTAACCTGTAAGACCTGGCATCCCGGCCACGGTGTCCCTTCCCAGGTTACCTGGCCACTGACACGCAGCTGGAGACAATGTCTTCTCCCTCTGGCCGTCGCTGTAACTCTCAGACATTCACCCATATGCTTCCACCTGAGGACCCCAAGGGCACAGGTCTAGCCAGCCTGTGGCTGCAGGGGTGATCCTCTCTCCACTTAGCCTGGGGTCTCCCCTGAAGCTCTCTGGGATTCCAGGTCAGCCCAGCGCCCAAGTGAAATGAAAGCAGCACCTCTGACTCTCTGAGGGAACAGCCCAGCTCAAATTTCCTGGGTTCCTCAGGTTTTCTGTCCATCTGCTGCAAAACCAAGCTCACTTAGAATCCGGAAGGAGGGATGGCAGGTGAAGGGAAAGGAGTGGGGGGAGGAGAGAGTCCAGCCAGCGCGGGCACAATACCCCTCAGCACACTGGAAGGCCACTTGGAGGTGTTGGGAGAGGCAGGCAGGTGAGAAGATCCAGCCCTGTCCCTAATGGACCCTGTATGTCCAGCTCGTGTTGTCTGGGGCTGGAGAGACTAGAGGGACAGGTGTGCCCCTTGTGGGCCCAGATGACTTCTACACGCCTCAGGCCCACCCCAGTATTACCAGGCAGGTACTTCTAGTCAGCATCCCCACAGCTACCTGAGGCTCTGCAGGGTGAGAGCCTGACGAGCCCTCGCTCCTCACACCCCTGGAGTTCGATGCCCAGTGGTTCTAGGAAATGCCTGCATGGCAGCCTTAAGCCTGGGCCAAATGCCCCATTTTTTGTCAAGGAACCCTGACTGTGCATAGTGAAAAGAAGGTAAAGTCCATCTGAGCACAGCCTGACTGCCCCATCGCCTGGAGTCCAATGGGCTTCACTTGGAGCCTGAAAGGGGTTCAGAGGGCCCTGGGACCAGGGAAACCCTCTGGCTACCTTGATGTCCACGGCAGCATTGCAGCAGCATGGTGGAGAGTGTGTAAATATTAACTTGTAAGGGGAAGCAGAGGGTTTGAATGGAGGTCAGCAAGGGCCTCGCCTGCCTCTCTCGGGGCAGCTGGCCCTCTGGGGATTGGCCTCTGTGGCCCTGCCACTGGGTCTAGAGTCCAGTGCTGGACAGAGAGTTGGGAGGCCTGCAGCCTGGCCTCTGGGGAACAGTGAGGCTCCCTTAGGCACAGGAATTACTACCCAGAACTGTCCTCCAGGCTCCTGGAGATGTTTCCCACCATGGTGGCTGTCACTGTGCCTGGCTGGACAGGGCTCTAGAGGGAGCACCTGAAGGTCTGGCCTGTCTCTGACCCAGCCAAGCCGCACAGAAGGCCTCATGGGCTTTGAAAGCCTTTCATTTAGAGCCAACTTCCGCCACTTAAGTAGTCATGTGATCTTGTATGAGTTACTAAGCCTCTCTGAGCCTCAGTTATCTCATCTATAAAATGGGGACAGTTATCTGCAGCTCTCAAGGTGTTCCAAAGATTAAGTTTGCTGATCTCCCTCTAGTGCCTGGCACAGAGAAGTTATTCTGTAGGTTGCTGCTCCAATTAGTTTTTCTCGCCATTCTGTGCCTCAGTTTCTCCATCTGTAAAATGGGGATAGTGATGCCCAGCTCACAGGACTAAAGGAGTTCATCTGTATATTGTTGTTGTACATGGACCTTGGCCCATAACTGTCAGCATGATCGTTATCTGTGTCCCTCTTTGCACTTCAGTCTCCTCATCTGGATTTTGTCATCTCTAAGGACCTCGGCTGGAGACCCAGGCACCTGCCACCTGCTTTCCAGAACACAATCACACACTCTGCTCTCCTCTCTTTGCTAGGGCCAGAACTGCGTCTCACCACCCTCATTATCATGCTGACATTTGCTTTGGCTCACAGAGCAATTACCTGTTGAGTTGAACAAAGGCTGGGGAGAGCCAGAAGCCCTGACTGGAGAGAGAAGTAGGCAGAGGTGTTAGTTAACTTGAGCCCTGACCTCAGGTCCAAGACACAAAGCCAGTGATGCAAGGAGGTGAGTGTGAGGTGGGGGTCAGGATTAATTTTCTCTAGCTGAGAAGTCAGAGCTGGTGGGGGGGGAGGGATGTTTGCATCTGGATGCCATCTGGATGAGGGCAAACACTGCGGGGGCCACTCGAGGAAATGCCTGACCGGCAAATCAAATCCTGCAAAGAAATTGTGGAGCCCTTGAAATGAATGTCTGAGGGAGAGGAATGTGTCTGGGGTGTGCTGGTGGTGGCAGGGAGACCAGGCCGGGGAGAGAGGCCAGGGGGAGAGGAAGAGACCAAGCCTGGGGTCCTGGAGTTTGGGGGAGGTCTCCCTGGATTGGTGGTCCCCAGAAGACACCCCCAGCCCAGCAGACACCTCTGGGCTGGAGGTGATGGAGGAGGCAGGGTCCTCAAACACACAGAAGGTCTATACTGCCTCAGAATCCTGGGTAGTACAGCCCTCCAACTTCTCGTCAGACTTCAGGCTGTGGAGTGCTGCTGTCCTTCAGAGCAATGACCTTGTCTACTCCACACATATCGATATAGCACCTACTATGCACACAGCCCCAGGTATGGGCAGCCTAGACCCTCAGAGATATGCATCAGCAATGGCATGGTGGCTTTGGATTCTGACAGACTTGGATTCAGATCATCTCTCTTCTTGAATGGGTTAAGTAACATGCCCAAGGCCACACAGCAGATGCAGGATTGGAATTCAGGCAGTCCTGCCCCACGGTGTGCTTGCACGTCTGCGTGTAGGTCACTCAGTCACTCTACAAATACCCACCAAGTGCTCATGGTATGCCTGAATGTGGGTTTAGGATCCAGAATGCTGGGGTTTGAATCCTGTCACCTCCTAGCTGTGTGACCGTGAATAAGTGACTCAATTGCGCTGTGACTCAGTTCATGAAGATTGTAAGAAAATTAAGCAAACAACAAAAAGGAGAGTCATCAATTGCAGCAAAAATAAAATGTAGTGCAAAGGAAATAAAAAAACAATCAGTTTACTAAATGGCTCTACCCTAGATGTCAATGCTTTTACAAGGTCACGTTCCATTCCCATCCAGCCAGAATGACATGGAGATTATGGTGGGGCAGGTGGGAAGGCTGCACGTATGAGTTATGGCCAGAGGCACCAGAAGAATCTGTCATGGCAAGTGAATGTGGTCACCTCTGCTGACTGAGACTGCTGTCTCTAAGGAACTTTACAGAGCTGAGGGACTCTTATATACAAAAACAACTTGGACAAAAATTTTTTTAAAGCCATTTAAATACAGCAAGTAGAAAGCTGTGCCTGTGATCAAGTATACCTGAACTCTCAGCATTGAACGGGGTGATATTGGCTTTCAGTCTCAGCAGAGGGTGAAACAACACTCACAGGATCTGTAGGAACCAGGGTGCCAGGGCATAGGGCCTCTCTCAACCCCTCCCCAACTGCAAATGACTGCCAATGAGAACAAGGGGGCATCCTGGCAGCTCTGCTCTGGTTTTTAGTGAAGCTGACAATGGACCGTTATCACTTTGCCCTGCTGACACCTTCCCTCCCTCTGTATTGGCTATTTAGTCACCAGTCAAAATTTGTGTGTCAGAAGATACATCATAATATTCCCAAAAACTGTTTGAGATGTACCATGCTTCTAAGCTGTTTACGTGTTTTACATCACTCATTTAATCCTCATAGCCAACCTTAAAGCAATCTGTTTTGATTTGCATTTTAAAGATGAGAACATGAGTCACAGAGAGGTTAAGTAACATACCCAAGGCCAGACAGCAGATCCAGGATTGGAATTCAGGCAGTCTGACCCTGGAGTCCATGTTCTTAATCACTAATTATTTGAGAAGGCCCAAGATAGCAGGGTGGGGAAAGGGACGAACTGTACATCTGGCCCAGTGCTTTGGGGGAAGTGGGCAGCCAGACCACACTGAATGATTTTGATAAACATGGCAAGGGGGAGGCTAGGTTCCCATAGGGGGCAGGGATTGTTAGGCAAGGCATCCCTGCCAAGGCCCTAGCAATAGCATCTTGTTTGAATGGCCTGTGCAGGTCCAGGTGGGTGTAGGGCGAGGAGCCAGAGCTGAGAGGACTACAGATGCCAAGCTGCTAACTTCAGCCCCCAAATCACTCCGGACACCTAGGCCTGGTCCCCTCCGTGTGCCTGCCTGTCTGTGTGTAGGTCACTCAGTCCCTCTACAAATAACCACCGAATGCTCACGGTGTGGCTGAATATGGGTTCAGGATCCGGGTGCTGGGGTTTGAACCCTATCGCCTCCTAGCTGGGTGGCCGTGGACAAGTAACTCAATTGCTCTGTGCCTCAGTTCATGAAGATCGTAATAGCATTGACCTCATAGAATTGTCGTGAGGCTTAAATGAGTTCATATCTGCAAAGTGGTTAGTGGAGTGCCTAGACCATCATGTGTGCTTAATTAATCTGGTAGTGTTCAGTCCCTTGACCTTCGGGGATATTAAATAACAGCATTGCACTTGAGCTGCCCCCCCC
>NW_017731422.1:2480470-2495817 GCF_001890085.2 Hipposideros armiger
AGTGGCTCAGTTGGTTAAGAGCTCGCTCAAGAGTTTGAGCTCTGAGCAACAGCGGTTCAAGTCCCAGCCAGAGCTGAGCAGCCTGCTGAGCTGCCAACAGGTGGCAGGATAGCTCAGCTAAAAAGAAAGAACCAATTTATGTCCAATACCTGGTGCATACTAGGAGATAATAATAATGGGGGATTGAGTCATTTACACGCGCGCGCGCGCACACACACACACACACACACACACACACACACACACACACAAACGCGTGTAATGAGAATGATCACAAAGAACGGGTCAGCAAACACAAACAATTCTGAGATGGGCAGCCTGCAGGCGGAGTCCCTTCTCAGACGGTGGAAGAATTGGGGAACAACGAGGTGGACCAGTGGGTCCCCATCTCCGCCTTCCCTAAGCAGTGCCAGGAACCAGAAGCAGTGAGGGAGCTGATGCGGTGCCTTTCCAGCTCTGGCCCAATGACTCTGAATGCTGAGAGGTAACTTTCCTGGAAGATCTGACAAGTCTGGCATGTGCTCTGATTTGAAGGATAATCCTTTGTTGGTCTGAATGGCATGTGTCACTAAGTCCAGGCTGGCAGCACCTGCATTTGCTGGGAACTGCAGCCACAGGAAGACGGGGTCAACTGTCACAGGAGCTTTGATCAGGCCTTGTGATCTGCTGTCCCTTGGCCTGGTGGATTTAGGGACTAGGACTTCTTGGGTGTGCTATCCACCATTGGACACACACACAGAAGCTAAACAAATCGTTGTGGAATTAGCTTTTTGATCACAAAACTAACTGGAAAAAATAATTCCGTGGAATTCAGCAACATGGTTGGGGGAGGGGTTGAGTCAGGTGTGGGTTCAAATTATGGCTGTGCAATTTCCTAGAGGTATAAATTCAGGTGCACTATGTAATTTGTCCAAGCCTCAGTTTCCTTGTTTGTAGAACAAGGCCTTCTTTCAAGGCATAAATGATATAATGTCCATAAAGCAACTAGCATAGGGCTTGCTACATAACAATTATAATAGCCTAAATTCATCATTTTTCCCTTTCAAAATAGCCAGTTGTTAGAATTCAGTTGATTACATTTGCAAATAAATTTGACATTCACTGCTGTGGAGTAGTTGTCACTGAAGTTGGGAAAGCTTTATCAAGATTTTTAGGTAGAAAGTGGTTTCTGAATTAGTGTTGTTAAAAAAAGGACTCTAATTCAATAATTTTTCTGTTGAGCACCTACAGTGCCAGGCATGGTTTTGGCCTTGGGGATGAAACAGTGTACAAGGCAGACCAAAATTTCTGCCCTTATGGAGTTGTCCTAGGACTAAAGCTCCCTGTTTTGGAAGGAAATTTTTGCAGACCCAAACAAACCCCTTTCTTGGTCCTTTCTACATGGAGAGGGTCAGCCCACGCTGCTTCCAGACCCAGAAAAAAACAGCCTGGCTAGTACCACAGGGACACCTTGCCGATCCTGCAGGCACCCACTCTGTATTACCTGCAAGACTCAGGGAGTAAAGCACTGTCACTGCCTAGCAAGAGGCTCAGGTAATGGCAGAGCACCCACCCCATTCTGGTCTCTGTCCAGGCCCAGAATGGCTCTCTCTAGATGCCTATTTCAGAAGCCTTGGTCTTCTCTGGGTAAGTAATGAGGTGAAAGGGGAAGATTGAACCCTGCTTCTCACAGATCCAGGCTGTTTGGTGGCTCTGTCTCTGGACTATGTCTTCTCCCCTCAGGCTGGGGCTCCCTGAGGACAGGGCCGTGTCTCCCCTCAGACTGGGGCTCCCTGAAGATGGGGCTGTGTCTCCCCTCAGACTGGGGCTCCCTGAGGACNGGTGACAGCCTGTTCCCAGGACACTGGGCTTCTTTCTGGCAGGGTCGGGGCAGGACCCACTAATGCCTAGCCTCCCCCAGGACCTGGCTTCTCAGGGGGGCGAGATGAAGGCCATCCATGTGACCTGAGCTGCAATAGCATGAAGGCTGTGGGGCCAGCAAGGCTTGGGTTGGCATGAGAAAAGGAGTGGGGGTGGAGTGATGTAGGGCCAGAAATGAGGGGTCCAGACTCCATGGGACAGGCATTGGGGATTGAGATTACTATAATAACAAGAGCTAATGCTTACATAGCAGTTACTATTCTACATGCTATCAAGCCTTAGGTCACGTCATCCTCACAAGAGGCCTATGATCATCCCCATTTTACAGATGAGGACACTGAGGCATGGAGTGGTTACATAAATACATTGTTACTGAGTGTTCTGTCAGAGATTTGAACTTATAGTCTGTTCTCTTCACCATCGATTGCTGCCTGTCTAAGGACTTCCCCAAACAATTTAGAAGGCCGACTCAGTGGCCTTGTGCCCACCCGCCTGACACTTTCTTGGTCTCCAGTGCTTTCCCACCAACATAATGTGCCAGATTTCGTGTAGGAAAGTGCCCAGCGCCATGCCTCACCCAGTGACAAGCAGGTGGACCAGCTCAGGCCCTCTCAGGCACTGGGGACACAGAGGGCCCACAGTCCTCTCCAGGCCTGACCCCCAGTTCCCGCTGCACAGGCGAGGGTTGCAGACTAAGGCTGGGGAACAGAGCACGTCTCCCCATGATGCTGGCCTGGCTAGGGCAGAGCCTGATTTTGGCCTCATTGGCGTAGTGCTCTAACCCACGAAGCACAGGCCACGGATGGTTAGCCACAGGTTTGTTAGCAGAGGGAAGATGCCGGCCAGGGCCAGGAAACCACACTTTGCCTGATTTGCTCATCCCACCAGACCTGGGAAGGCTGTCACCCTTTTTGGCGGAGGGGAGCCAGGAGCAGAAGCTGTGGGCTTGGCAAGAGGGTGGATGAGAAGGAGAAATGGCCACATTTTGGAAAGAAGGAAAAAGGTTTGCCAAAGCCTCATGCTCTCAGCCAATCAGCTGCACCTCGGAGAGCTGTTTCCAGTTGGAAGCCAAGGGACACCACCAGGCTGACCCTTCGCAAATATCCCCTGCGGCTGGCAAATACCACATGCTAAAAATAGCCCCTGTCTTGAGTGGGCTGGCTGGAGGCACCAGGCAAGGGGCAGGCCGGCCCAGGGGACAGGCTCAGCCCGGCTCCCGCTGGACACACACCTGTCAGGGTCCCTGCCTTCTCTTGCTGGGACTGGTCAGCAGAGCTCCTTATCTATTTGGCGAGGGGCAAGGAGAGGATTCTTGGGTTAAAGATCAAGAAGCAGCCCGTGGGCGGGGGAGAACGCTGAACGGGCCTGGGTCCTGCCATTCCCCAGCTGTGCACTTAGAGAGGTCACTGTCTCCACTGAGGATCCAGCTTCTCCATGCACAGAGAGGGGACAATCCTGTCTAGTAGGAGAACCAGAGCCATGTGACAAAGTCCAGGGTTGCCACCCTCCACCAGACCCTGGAGGTATAAGAACACTGACTTTGACTGAGTAGTTTCTGTGTGCCCAGCTCGGTGCTAAGCACTTTACCTGTATCAATTTCTTTAACCCTCATGATGACTCTGTGAGACAGGTACTAGCACTAGCTCCATCTTACAGTTGAGGAACCTGAAACTCAAAGGGGTTCGGGGGTTACTCAAGGTCACACCAAACCAGGCCCTGAAATGGAACTAGAACCCAAGCAGTCGAGCTCCAGAGCCCATGTTTTAACCACACTAAATACTATGAGGCGTGTGTCACTATCAGGGTGGAAATGGAAAGAGGGGTGTGTCTATCTTCCTCAGTGCCCCCCCAAGAACCCACCTCTCCTTAAAGACCTTCTATAAGCCAGGGGCCAGGATGAAGAGTCTGTTGACCTCTCATGTCTCCTCCATCTCTGTCCCCCACCCCACCCCCGGCCCCGTGGTGGGGACAGACAGCTGGGAAAGCCACTGCTGAGCCGGCAGGGTAACCATCGTGTGAAACGTGCCCCGGTCATAGTGCCGGGTGGGGTGGGGTGGGGGTAGCAGGCTGCCAGCCATGTGGTCCCCAGCCCACGCACTGTCTGGCCGTCTGGGGGGTGGGATGGGGGGCCCATAAATAGCAGGCCTCTCACCGGTGTTGGGAATAGAAACCCAATCCAAACAGTGTGGTGAGTCGGGGCTTTCCAGAGTGGCCACAACCCCAGGGGCCTGGAGGCAGCTGTGACAGCCCCCTTCTCCTCTCGCGTCTCCTAAAGGATCAGGTCATCTTGGGAAGAAAGCCTCTCTGGCCCCAATCCCAGAATCCTTCATAGCTTAGGAAGGAATGCCAGGAGGTGACAGGAATACAACAGGTGGCATTTATTGAGCACCTAATACGTACCTGGCACTCTTCTAAATGTTTTCCATGGATTATCTCAGTTAACTTCACCACAACCTTAGGAAATAGTCCTATTATCCTGCTCATTTTACAAAGGAGGAAATTGAGGCACAGAGGGGCAAATCCCCGTGACTCAGGTCATACAGTTGGAAAGTAATGGAGGCAAGATTTGAACCCAGGCCACTAGCTGCTGAGTGTGCCTCCTGCTCTTGGGCCTGGGGGCAAAGATCATTCACACTGGGTCCTACCCTTGAGGTCATGGTCTGGGGGGCCCCTACATCCAAGGAGGAGACATTAATGGCTCAAGGTGTGTGCACTGAAGGCACACCAGACATGGCTGGGGCTTCTGATATTCTTTGGCTAGTTGGCCATGTGGAACTTGAACGCATCCTCCAACATCGCACAGCCTGAGGAGCAAGGGGGCGAGAAGCCCCCAACAGTGCTGACCTGCTGAATACCAGCTCAGCCTCGAGGTGAGACCCCTGTTCTGGGGCCCCGCTTGGTTCTACAGGGGGGCAGGGGTGTGGAGGAAATGTGAGGGGACCCCCAAGACCATTGAAAGGAGTACATGGAACCCCAAGGAGATAGATAGGTCCTGAGGCTCCCACACTTCTGCCACCCACTCAGAGGCCCTTCTAGGAGCAACTGTTGATGACTTGTTGAGATTGTGTCAGGTTCAGATATCACCTCCTGCCATACGGGTCCCACTAGGCTCTATTTGTGTGTTTGCCTGTTCCTAGGAGCTGCCCCTCCTTCAGGGTCCCTCCTGAGGACACTCATGTCACTCAGTTGCAGGCCTGGTGAAAGCCTTCATTTCTCTTCTCCTTCCAGGATTCATTGCCAGCACCCAGTAAAGACATGGAAAAACCTGGACAGAAGCCTCATGTCTGAGTTCTTGGAATGAGGAAGGCTGTGTACAGGGCAGGTGGCAGCTCGTGGCTGGATTCCAAGAGCACAGATAAAGCTTGCCCACCCCTTCCTTGCGGGGACATGGGTGGGTTGGGGGGCTCCTGAATCCTGCCATGGGTCCTGGGCATTCCTGGAGGGAGGAACCCTGGGCAGGCACTAGGCATCTCGGGAGGAGAAGGAGGCCAGCAGGTGGAGGTAGGGGGAGGGGAGGCAGGAGAGGGAAGGCTTTCTCAGAATCGGGTTCAAGGAAGAGAACACAAGCTGGCAGGTCTCCCTTAAACCAAATGCCTGGCTTGCCTGTCCCGCCTTGCAAAGCTGGCTCTCCACTCTGCTGAACCAAGAAATTGCCTCTCTTCCCCAAGGAGTAGGGTGGGGTAGGGCAGCTTCCTGGGGCTCTTTCTCCTGCTCCCACATTCTCAGCCAGAGGGTGGGGTGAAGGGAGGGGAGGCCTGATCATCCCAANGCGACTCACAGCAGCCCAGCTCCAGGTCGAGCTGTTGTTCAGCATCTTAGCTGTAGAGGGCAGTGTCACTGGCCCTCATATGTGGGATCCAAACCGCAGCCCTGCTGCTCAGAGCTGGTGCTCCCAAGCGAGCTCTTAACCAGCTGAGCCACTCGGCCGGCCCTGCTCATTCATTCTTTTGTTCACCCAGCACTTAATCATGTGGGCACTGGTTGTGTGTGTGTGTGTGTGTGTGTGCACGCATGCGCGCGCGTTTGTGGGGGGGGGTTCACTGTTGACACAGGCAGCCCTTGCCTGACAAATACGGCCTCCAAACTCTTATCTAAGAGACACAGCATTTCAGCAAGTTTAGGAGAAAGCAGGGATGGTCCATGGAGCCCGTCCCCATTCCTGGAGCTACAAATGCAAGCATGAAGCCAAATGATAACTACCTGATGGGGTGAGGGAGGGACATGGTGTTCTGGAAGGATGGGGAGCCACCCCTGCCTATTTCCAGAGTATTGGCAACTTTCTGTGTAGTGCTTTAGTCTCAAGGTGTGAGGAAGACACATCTGGCATTTGGGTATAGAACAAGGGTCGGCAAACTGCGGCTCGCGAGCCACATGCAGCTCTTTGGGTATGTTCCGTCTCAAAAGTTTGCCGATCCCTGGTATAAAAGAAAGCAGGGGGCATTTAGAGTTTTTCAGGCAGTGCAAAGGGCCCTGGGCAGTCAGTTACCTAGTGCTGTGTAACAAGCTACCCTAAAAGTGTGTGGCTTACGACAACAGCTATTTATTTGATCCCAAAGCAGCAATTTGGACAGTGTGTGACAGGGACAGCTCATATCTGCTCCATGCTTCAGACTGTAGGGTCCACTTCCAGGATGGCTTCACTCACACGCTGGCAAGTGGGTACAGGGTTGGCTGGGGCTGAGGGGGGGAACTCAGGTCTCCTCCATGTGGCCTCTCCTTATGGCTAGGTTGAGCTTCTCAAGATTGGAAGCTGGGTTTGGAGACGGAGCACCCAGGAGCCAGTGTCCCAAGAGGACAAGCCCCCTAAACAAGTGGTCTGCTTGTATCACGCTTGCTAATGTCCCACTGGCCAAAGCAAGTCACATGGTCAAGTCCAAAGTTATTGTGAGTGGAGACGTCACAAGGGTGTGAATGCTGGGAAGGGTGACATATTGGTGACCACCAACGTGATAGTCTACCAAAACCCCTAGGCTCACCAGTGACGAGACATATCCACATAGGCCCAGATGTGGCCATTCCATTGAGAGACAACAATAGTGAGTAGATAGGTTCAGCTGCTGGGACAAAGAAACACAAGAAAACAGAGGCTTACACAGGATAGAGGTTGAACTGTCTCACACATGACGTGGTGGCTTACTGGTGTCAGCTTCCTTCCATCTATAGCCCTGCCTTCCTCAATGTGCAGCTTTCATCGTGTGGTCCAAGGTGACTGCTCCAGTGTGTATTATTCCAGCCAATGAGAAAGGGAAAGATGGAAGGGTGTGCTCCTTTCTTGCCATCCCAATGGCCCGGACCTCGTCACAAGGCCCATGTAACTGCAAGGGAAGTAGTCCTTGGTGGACTTCCTAGGGGCCCAGCAGAGAGGAGCACCATTTCCTACTGGTTCTGTCAACTTCATTGCCCATGGGCATCTCTAAGTCATGGCAGAGGAGGGTTCACTGAGAGACCGCCCAAAGAGGAGGCCCACAAACCATCCACTGCAGCCCAAAGCACGAAGCGTGTGCTGGCTGCCAGAGACTGGGATGGAGCATTGGACTACAGAGGCCAAGGTCATGGGTGAGATACTACAGGTAGACCCAAGTCCCTGCTTTCAAAGAGAACCTCCTATGCTGCCCTGCACACCCCCTCCCTGCCCCAGCTATTCCATACCTGGAAACGGCTGGTGAGAGCAGGCAGCTCAGTATAACGATAGCTGACTGCTGGTTAAAGGCTGACCTGATAGTTGCCTGCTTTTCCTGCCAACAGGGGCTTCTCCTACCTCAACACCACTGGCGACCTCGATATGTGTCTCACACTGGGTCCTGGAGCCCGCACTGTCTGTGGCAGCCGCATGGTTTACTTTGTAGCATGCCACCTCCCAGGCCTTACCCCCTTGATGGAAGGCTCTGTACCTCAGAGCTACAACAGGGGGCCCTTTGTCACCCACAGGGTCTGGGGACAGAAGGCCTGAGAGGACCCTCAGCTCCTTATAAGAACAATGACACATTTCCACAGAGAGGTGCAGATACTGGAACTCTCTCCTTGGGAGGCTTAGAAACAAAAGTGTACACATATGAGTAGTCAGCCCAGAATTGGAACGAGATAAAAGCCTTAGACCAGGGTTTGGCAAACTTTTGAGACGGAAGAGACGCCAGGGGTCAGCAAACTGCGGCTCATGAGCCACATGCGGCTCTTTGGGTACGTACATGTGGGTCTGCAGTAAAATTGAAAATAAAAATAAAACTATTATAGTTTCACTTATAAAATCTTTAAAGGATATTATTCACATAGTAGTGATTATGTAAAAATATATTTATGGCTCTTGAATAATTTTTTAATTGTTGTGAGGAACAGGATTGGCTCTTCCAGGGGTCGGCAAACTTTTGAGACGGAACGTACCCAAAGAGCCACATGTGGCTCATGAGGTGCAGTTTGCTGACCCCAGAGCAGATGTGGGACGCAACTCAAGGACGAGTCCCACAGTGTGAGCAGCAAATTGGGGGCCCTGAAAATCCCTAGAGGTTGATTTGTTCAGAAGAAAGGGTCAGGCAGGAGAGGGTAAACACAGAGATCTTCCTGGCTGGAGAGGTCCCTGTTAAAGATGGTCCAAGAAACATGCCAAGTTGGGAGGGAAAAGGTGATTTCTCAGACACACTGGTTAGGAAGCCAGTCAAAGCCCCTCAGGCCTTCAGGACAAAGGAGAAACCACTTAGTGAGAAATAATTCTCGCTCTACTGCAACCCCTGTTAGCATATGGTTGTTCTGTGTCGGCTGCATACCTGTAAGATATAAAGCATGACCCAGGTGGGCAGATGTGGACAGCACACACAAAGAAAAGAAACATATGGAAACACATTCCTCCATATAAATATTACAAAAACAAGTTAGCATATTCACCAATTGTGCGAGTTTTTGGTAGTTTTTAGCAAAGTTCAATGCTGGGACATCAGGATGGTCTGTCCACCTGCCCTCATGGCCCAGCCTCTTCCTGTCTGATCCCGCCCTCATCACAGATAATTGGACCTCGACGTACAGGTTTCCAATGCTTCAGCCAATCAGAGTCTCCCTCTTCAGGATGTGACCCCAGGAATAGCAGACAAAACTAACTTTTGGTAGAAAAGATTTTAATAGAAATCAGAATAATTTCCCCCCTTCTGGAAGACAGGAGATTGACTACAAAGGGACACAAGGAACTTTCTGGAGGGATATAAATGTTCTATATCTTAATTGGTGTGTAAATTATGTAAGTGTATACAGTTGTCAAAGGCATTCACGAAACACTTACATTTGTGCATTTTATTGTATGTAAATTTAGACCTAAAAGAAAAGGATTTGAACTCAGAGACACAGAAATGATAGGCTATGGGGGTGAATTTGGGGCTTCTGTGTTCCCGGGGAGACTGCTAGAGTGGCCCCGAGTACCTGTCTGAAGTGAGGTAGGCCAGTGAGGTGGGACCTGGTCCTGCCAGTTACTGTCTACATCTTTGAACAAGTTACTTAGCCTTCTCATGCCTCAGTTTCTTCATCTGTAAGGTAGAGATACTTAGAATCTCTACCCCAGAGGATAGTGTGAAAATTAAGATAACCCACATAGGCAATCAATGCAATGCCTGAGACAAAGCAAGCCCTCAGAACATGTAAGCAGTTGGTTATAAAATGATGTGTGCTCAGAGCTGACAGCTCTGCTAGGTAAAAANGTGGCACAGAGTGCAAGGCAGTGGGTCCCAACCCTCACTCTCTTTGTGCCTGGAACATAGAAGATGCTCAGTAGGTATTATTTTGAGTGAATAAGCATTCAGAGGGTTTAGGTGGCCTTTTGGAGGAAATTCTAGACATGGAGTTCAGAACCTGCTTAGCTCCTACGGACTTAAATCTTGGGGAGAATCCAAGGCTGAAAGAGCAAAGGGAGCATTTCCCTCAGGCCTCAGAATCAAGAGGAAGGAAGTGAGGGAGAGGCAGCCAAGGACCAAGCAGCCCAGAAAAGGAGGCTGAGCAGAGCCTGAGGCAGGCTGCTCATAGCTGCACTAAACCAGGCACAGGAGACGGGGTGCCTGGGGCCAAACTCGCCCAAGATCACTGTCCTCTGTGCCCTCTGGCTCCAGGGCTCAGCATAACCTTAGCAGTCACCCTCCCCAAATCCCAGGATACTTGGTGGTTAGAGCTTTTGAATTCAAGCCTTGGCACCCGTCAATCATTCTGCACGTATTTATCGAGCCCCGACTGCATGTCACGCTGATCAAGGTCCTGACCTGGCAGTGACCAAAAGGCAAAATCGCAGCCATCGTGGGGCTTACATTTTATTGAAAGGAGATAGGCAATACACACATCAATATATAAGAGCTACTAAATAATAATAATAATAATAATAATAATAATGAGACAGAGTAAAAGGAATAGAGAACGTTGGGGTGTTCAGGGGGTGACGAGACCTGAAGCAAGCGAGGGAGAGTCACACAGCGGCTGGAAGAGAAGCTTGAAAGGCAGAAGGAGCAGGCCGTGCAAGGGCCCTGAGGTGGGAGCTTGTGTGGAACAATTGAAGGTTTGAGGGCCCTGGGAAGCCAGGTCAGGAAAAGGAATGGAGGCCTATGTGAGGCCTCGGGCTTCTACCCCGAGTGCAGGGTCCAGAAGGAGGACAGCCGTGGCTGACTGCATCCATCAGCCTGAAACTTTGCCTGTCCGAGCTGAGCTTTAATCTTCCCCCTGTAAAAAGAGGATCTGGGAGCAGTGACCTCACAGAGCTGTGGTGAGTTTTAGATAAAATAGTTCCTATAACAGGATCCACCTGAAACATAGTGACAACTCAACATATAGTAGGTGATAACATGTTATTCTTATTATCCTTAGTGTGGGGTCTCCTCTAGCATGACCCCCAATAGGTGGCCTTCTTGCCTCTGCCTGTATCCCCTTGGCCATGGGAGCTTTCCAGGAGGGCCTGGGCTTTCTACAAAGCCAGTTGGGCCAGGCCTACCATGTTTTCCAATGTTCCCTCTGATGCCCAGGCAGGCATCTGCCTCCCTGGGGAACAACACTACAGGGCCGTGACCTGGGCAGCTGCCCACATGAGTAGGATGGATGGCAGAGCCGGGCAAGGAGCGGGGAAGAGGTGGCAGGTGCAGGGCGTCCAGGAGGGATCAGGAGGGTGTACACGGCTGTCACGTTGTCACAGCTTCTTCCTCCTTCCCAATACCAGCGTCCTGGGGCAGATCCAGGGATGCCTGTGTCGGCCGGCAGTGCTGCCCTTCTGCCACCCAGCTCAGGCCGCCAGAGTAGGCAGGCGCTTCTCGCTGGTTCCTCGATCATGGACAGAGCCACTGTCCTACACGAATACATGAGGCTCTGGACCTCTGAGACCTCCAGTAATCCCGGCCTTGAACCAGAAGCTGCCTGTGGCTGGTGAGGCAGAAAGACAGGGATTGCCCTTGACCAGGTGCCTGCCGTGCGCAGTCCCTGCTCGTTTGCTCCTCACAGCAGCTGTCTATGGAGGAGACTGTTGGTGCTCCCTCAGGTTCCCCGGGCTCCCCAGATCTCTTTATTGGGCACCTCCCCCGTGTTCGGTGGCTTTCTCCTTCCGTTCACTCTTCCTTGGGTGGCTGCCCCAAGCTACAGGGGCTGCTTTGCCTGCAGAGCTGGAAGTACCTGGAAGTTTATCCCCGCAAAGTGGCTCTTAGCTAATGACTGGGGTGCAGGAGAGCGAGGTCCCAGCCCTAACTCCGATGGGGACAACCCTGAGGTGTAACGTACACTCCAGAGTCCCCTGAGGGACAGGCTGAGGGCATCCTCTGCACCTGTTGCCTCCTCCTTTCCTGTCCTGCTTCCTCCAGTCCCTCCATGTCCCCGGAGAGCACTCCCTCAGTAACCCACTTCTCTGGGAATCCCCATCTCAGGGTCTGCTTCTGAGGAACACAGCCTAAAACACTTTTGAGATCATAATAGCAGTAGTCGTAGTAGCAGTAGTTGCTAACATTTATTGAGTGCCTACTATGTGCAAAATATTGTCTTAAATGTTTTATAGTATTAACCTCACAACAACCCAGTGAAGTAATGACTCTTGTTATCTCCATTTCACAGATGAGGCAACCGAGGTACGGGGAGGATAAGTCAATTGCCACGGAGGTGCTTTTATTAATCTTTTTTTTTTTNACACATATATATGATCACGGATATAAAGCACAGCATAGGGAATTAGTCAATGGTATTGGAATAGCTATGTATGATGTCAGAGGGGTAGTAAACTTGGGGTTATCACTTTGTGAGGGGTGTAAATGTCTAATCATTATGTTGTTTTGTACATCTGAAACTAATTTTAAAAAGTGTTTTAAAAATTGAGTTAGCAGGTTACTAGCTCATGTGATATTTTACTTACTATTTTAATATTAATTAATGTTTTAATATTTAAAAAAACCATGGGGCTCAAGAGGCCAAATGTGGCCCCTCTCAGCATCCCCCAGATGCCAGAGGCCCTCCCCCATTCTCCTCCTTCCCCTCCCCATTCCACTACCTGTAAGAAACACAAATGCAGATGGCTCCTTTTATGTCTCCGGGGATCAAAGGGTTGGCTTTGGAAGAAAGATGTGCAGCTTGAAAGCCAACCATAGCTGGGTCTGCACAAAAATCCTTTCCTGCTTTCCTTCCACAGCTCAGGCATGGAGCCCCTCCCAGCCAGCCAGCCATGGGCGCCCACACCTGACCGACTCCTGGACCCCCTCCTCCACCCCTGCACAAAACACATCACAGGGCCAGGCCCCTCATGTTGCCTTGAAGCCTGTTCTCTTCGCTTTTGTTGGGTAATTTGTCTGTGGAACATGTTGTCCCTGCTGGACCAGGCCCTGTCATGTTTCAGAATAATGGGAGAGGGAGAAAGACAAAGAGAGACAGAAGGGGCATGAGACGGAGAAACGCTAGGGACAGAGGAGGAAGAGAAACAGGTGGCCAGAGGACAGAAGAAAGCAGACGGGGTGGAAACCTCACAGACACGCAGAGGGGAAAATACAGATATAGCAAGAGGAGTAGAAAAAAGCAGGGAGAGAGGAACAGGGCAGAGATAAGAAGGTGAAGGAGGGATTAATGAAGCTAAAGAAGAGGTAGGTTTTTAAAAAGACAGGCCAAAAATGAAAAAGGAAGCGCAAAGTGGAAAAAAAGAGGGAAGCAACTGTAGCCACGTAGAGGTGGTCCAGCAGAGCAGGGGAGGGCAGCCCGCAGCTCGGGCCAGGGCTGCCAGCAGGGCCTCGGGCAAGATCCCGAGCATCCCCCTCCATCACTGATGCAGGGTCCTTCAGACCCGTCCCAAACTCTGAGCTCTGCATGCCCCGGGCCACCAGGTTATCTGCTACCCTCTGGGGCCCACAGCGCCCAGCCCAAATGAAACTCTGATGCAGCCTCTGGGACAAGGTGGCTGGAAGGGGAGGTACAAGGGGGAGGAGCAAGGGCACCTCCATCAGAAATCAAGTCTATGACCCCCAACCTAGNAGTGTCACTGGCCCTCATATGTGGGATCCGAACCGGGGCCCTCTGGCATCCCAAGCCAATTCTTAACCATCGCGCCACTCGGCCGGCCCAAAGTCCAGACATTCTTGAACCCAACTACCATGAGAGCCCTTGCCCACCCAATGGCCAAGGAGACTTTTTGGGCTTTGAGGTGATATTTTCTCCTGGATGTGGCTTCCGACTGTGGTTGGCCCACTGCGGTCCAGCTTCTTAGTGGAAGGGGGATGCAGATGGCACTGACAGGGGCGTACCTGGCCTGCATGGCAGGCCCATTTCTCACTCCTCATGAATACCTGGGCCGTTTAGGGTCTCCCTCGGGCTGTGATCACCCTGGCTGCTGTGGAGTAAGAGAGTCAGGACCAGCCGGCCCCTCATCTCTCCTCCAGATGTGTTAATAGATCCTCACCAGCAGTCCGAGGAAGAGGTGGAGATAGCACACCGCTGCCCATCAGGCTTCCTTCTGCCTTACTTTCATCTGGTCGTTCATTTTATGAATGTTTATCGTGCATCTGCTTCGTACCATGCACCCTCCGCGACCTTTCTGTGAGGCAGGACTTATCCCCATTGTACAAACGAGGAAAATTAGGCTTTGAGAAGTTAGTCAGAGAGCTAGAAAGAGGCAGAGTGGGGACTGGATACCAAGTTGCCTTAACTCCAGAGCATGGACATCGATTATTACCCCTTACAACCTTCCCTCTGACAGTCGAATGATAGTAACGACCATGAGAGCATTCATCGTGCACTTCCTATCTGCTAGGCATTGCTCTGAGGGCTCTACATGTCTCAACTCTTTCCCTCCTCACATCACAGAGATTAAGAACTTGCCCCAGGACGTCTGGCTCCAGAGTCATGCTCACACCACTCCCAGGTGGATGCCAACACCTCGACACAGAGAATGCCATGTCATGCCGCTCTCCGTGTGCTGCTGTGGAATGCTAACAGATCTCCCAGGGAGATTACAACGTGAACAAGTCAAGTAGCAGAACAGTGTGGTTAGGAGGCCACTGCTTACATGAGGGAATCAGAATAAGGTAGGCCTGGCTGACCTTGGAGGCTGAGGGCTCTGGGGCCCTGGGGGGTGGCAGGCCCAGGTGTGTGGGGCGGCAAGGCCTGAGAGTGGGGGGGGGGCACAGGGGCTGCATCCTTGGATGGTGCCAGCTTATCGGCAGTCTGGTGCTCATGACGTCTGACTGGAAAAGGTCTTTGGGGAGACACTGAGGAGAGGCCCCCCAGGTATCTAAGTCAGCCTTCAGTCCCACACAGAGCTGACAGTACCGAGCTAAGGACTCGGGCTCAGGGGAAGAGGGGACACGCCAGGTGAGATGAGGCTCATTCAGGCCTCTAGGAGGCTAGGCTCAGAGGGCTCCGGAGCCCACCTAGGATGCTTCTTAAAATACAGCTTTCCAAGACCCAACCCCGGAGACCCTGATTTATAGGAGGTCCAGCAATGGGGTCCTGTTTTGTTTGATTTAAAAATTATTTTCATATATTTTTTTTTTTTTGGAAAAGGTGAAAAGAACAAAGGAAGGAAGGACTGGAACTAAAGAGACTACAGTGACAAGCAAATCTCCTGCTTGCGCTCCTTCCTGGGGACTGTCCCCCAGGACCAGCGGTGGCCAGCTAGCTACTGCCATTTTTCTGGAAACATTCTTGGCACACAGCACCATATTGATGCATACAGACCTGCCTCCTTCTTTTTCATGGCTTTGTTGTAAAGAAGATGTACTTTGAAAAAGCTTCTCAGCAAATTTTGATAAGTAGCTAGTTTTGGAAAAGATTAGCTTGGAGAACTTCTTTGGAGCCGACAGCTCTAGATTTAAATCTACAAGAAGTTCTGACATTTACGAGTCTAAGTGACCTTGGGCAGGATATGTAATCTCTCCAAGCTCCAAGCCTTAGCTTTCCTGCACATAGATGGGGGTGGGGGGTGGGGGGGGTAATAATGGTGGAGTTTTAATGAAGATTAGAACCAATTTATGTCCAGGGCCGGCCTAGTGGCTCAGTTGGTTAAGAGCTCGCTCAAG
>NW_017731422.1:2504662-2534146 GCF_001890085.2 Hipposideros armiger
AAGAGAGATGGAAGGAAAGCAGAGAAGATGAAACAAGGCAGGCCCCTGGGAGCAGGAGGCAGCTGTTTAAGCTCCTGTTGGCCCCAGGCTCCGGTTTCCCTGAAGCCTGACTATACTTGGCTCCCAGAATGAGATCTATCTTTACATTAAACCTCTCACTTTCTTTGGCAAGCCGTTTGGCAAGCCACATCAAACGGGGCACAAAAACAGACTTGCCCGCTGACCTGGGCACTTATCTTACAGAAATAATGAGAAGGAAAAAACATATGCACAAAGATGTCTAGGCAGCTTTATTTATAATAATGGAAAATTGGGATCCATCACATGCCCAAAGATCAGGGAACAGGAAAGTCCCTTGGATGGAATATTATGCAGCCATTAAGAATGACAAATATAAAGACCACATAGCAACATAAAATGTGTATGAAAGAATGTGTTTGAAAAAGAGTGAAACACAAAATAATTGTAGCAAACGCTGATTATATTGGGTAAAAAAAGAATGTGTACGCGTGTGGACAGGGCTGGCTGGGATTGCTGAAAATGACAAAAACAAGCTTATTCTTGGGCTTTCTAGAGGGAAGGACTCCCTGAAAGGAGGGATCTCCTTCCCAGTCACCCCTGAAACACCCCAGCCCCCAGGAAGGAGAGGATGAATGCTCTTCAAACCCTTGGTCCCCACAGCCTACTCCTTGCAGCCCTCACACCGCCTCTCTGGACAAAGGATGCTCAGGGCTTGGGCTGCTGGTATTTTTAGCCAGCCCTCTTCCAGCCCAGTGTTCCAGGGTAAAAATAGTTGGGGTGGAGGGCACAGCGCTAACTTCGATTCTTTCTGCCCACCCCCCAGACCAGGCGCCTCCTGGTCTTGGAGCCACGGCTTTCTACTGCTTCTCTCTGGCTCCATCGCATCTCTTGAGGCCTCAGTGGCCAAGGAGGGATGTTCTGGTTTATCTTGGAGCCTTGGAGCTCATGGAGGCCAAGTGTTCCATTCTATGGATAAGGAGACTGAGACTCAGGAGAAGGAAGATGCCAGAATGTAGTTGGCCAAAGGAGTCCCCTCCTCGCCCACACCCTTCTTTTTCTGCCCTGAACCTAGAATGAAGGAGTTGGGCAAGACCGTCTCCAATGGCTTTTGAATCCTCCATCCCAGGCTGGAGGCCAGGCCTGCTAGCTTTATTCACCTTTATCTACCACCTTCCCAGGACCTGCCAAATACAGTGAATTCTGTTACCCAGTGGATGGCAACCTCAAGGATTTTCTGTGGCTCTCAATGCCTCTCAGGCAAGCTTTCCCCAGTTCCAGACACACAGTTGAGCCCCTCCATCTGTTGGGGTACCTTCTTAAGGAATGCATACTAATTGTAACACCAGCTGAAGCCAAATCTAATTACGGAAATAAATCTGCCAGCAAAAAATAAATCCTGCAAGTGCAGTTTAAGGCAAAATACATGAGACTTGAAGACAGTCAGCTGCTAGAAGCCTGGTAGTGCTTGCCACTCCTATAGAGCATAAAGAGAGTTCTCCTGGCGAGGAAGTACTCAAATGGACCCACCACAGCAGTGTGATGTGCCTTCCCTGTGGCCCCCGATTCTGCTACCTGTCTGGATCTCACTCCTGCCCATAGCACAGGCCATGCATTGTTTGACCTGTGATTTCAGTCCACAGGTCTCATCTCCTGACTAGATTGTAAGTCCCTGCACATCACCCAGCTTACAGCTCATATGGAAAGGGCTCAAATCGAATAGCCCCAAGTGAAAAATCACAACGCCTGGAGTCAGGAGACAAGCTTAGCCTCAGAGAGGATTGGCACGCAAGTCACACTACCCCAGGCCCAGCCTGCTGGTTCTTCTGAGGCATGTATGTGCACGTGTGTGCCTACATGCCTCTGTGTGTGTGTTTTGTGTGTGCGTGTGTGTAGCCCATGTGTGCCACACAAGAATTCAATGACTACTCTACGTGTCCCCAGCATGGGGGCCCAAACTCTCAAGAGCCTGTGGTGATAGCAAGGATGACCCCGAGCTCTTTCCATTATTTCAAACATTGGCCTGGAAATCCTACCGGTTCTCCCGTTCAATCGCAGCCTCTAATTCAAATGTCAAATCTC
Source organism: Hipposideros armiger (assembly GCF_001890085.2). Lineage (NCBI taxonomy): Eukaryota > Metazoa > Chordata > Mammalia > Chiroptera > Hipposideridae > Hipposideros > Hipposideros armiger. The sequence continues at coordinate 2,506,763 of NW_017731422.1, forward strand.
TGCCCTTAGCTGATGCTTTCTCAGTACAGAAACACTGGAAATTCTGATTATCTCAGAAACAGGCATCCTTCATTAATAAAATGAGGAAATGGATCAGTGCATAATAAACGCGGCATATGTGGTAGACAAAACACAGAACTCAGGCAGGGACGTTAATCCTGAGGTCCTAGGGCTGCGGGGGTAGAAGCCCCAGATCAAGCACTCTGGAGGATTCTGAGTCAGAGCTCAGAGGTCTTGAGAGCCGAGGTGGCGTAAAGAGGTCTTCACGCTGCGGTGAGTCCTCAGACCACATGTGAAATACTCCTTGTTGTCAGAAAGTCAGAAACAACTGCGGAGTGTTCTTGTGGGACCAGCCCACTCTCCTCCTCTCTTGCTGCTCCTCACTCTTGACAGGCAAAGGAGGAGACATGCACTCAGCCTGGCATGCAAAGGAGGAGAGAAAGAGACAGTGATGTCCCATCCAGCCCATTTCTCTGCCTCATGTCACCTGTAGGCAGGACCAGTGTCCTATCCTGTGGGCAGGGCCATAGGACACATCTGGGATCCCCAGAGCACATAGCTCTAACCCAGCGAGTCACCTGACAGGCCCCCTGATATGGCCCTGGGACTTCTGAGCTCTCTCTGAAAGCCTGGTGTGCCCCGAATATGTGTCTACCGTGTGGAGGTCAAGAGGGTGGTCCGGTCATTAAGGTTTAGAAGAAAGAGCCTGGAAGCTTAGGTTTTAATCTGGACCTGTCTCTATTAAGCTCTGTTTCCATTGTTCTCTGCTTCAGTTTCCCTATTGTAAAATGTGAGTTGCAGACAGGCCTCTGGGTTTCTTATCAGTCCCACTTGCTAACTAACCTTAGGCACATTACCTGACCTCTTTTGAACCTCAGTTTCTCTGCCTATAAAATGGGAATGTTAATTCATGCCCTGCCTTCCTCACTGGGCTGGGCAATTATCAAGAGCTAGAGCATCTGCCAAAGTGCTTTGAAAATCAGAGGTTCCTCACAACCACAGAGGAGTATTATTATGACCAAGGACATCCAGTGCACCTCACTCGGGCCAGACCCTGGGCCTACAAGAGAAAGGAAAGGTCCATGGCCCTGCACTTAGCTACCCTCTGATTGTGGGGGGAGATGAAAATAATCAGCACCCATTCTGACAGGGAGAATGAACAAGGTACCTAAGAACTGAAGGGTTCAGTGGCTGGGAGGGATCCTGGGGACTGTGGCTAATCTAGGTGGCTCCCTGGAGGAGGTGAGTCACCTCAAAGAAATAAAGACTTTTATAGTAAACCCTGGGAGTCAGTTAGAGAGGGAGTGGCTGTGTTCCTGGCCCACACTAAGCCCCTCGAAGCCCCTTTACTGAGCTTTTTAGTTACAATACACCATCTTATTTGAGCTCAAAAACAGCCTGGTTGATCAGTTATTATATATGCCCATTAACAGAAAGTTCCCCCAGCCAAGAAGGCGCAGAAGTGGGGCTCAAATATGGGGCTCGACCTGAAACTAATATAAAATAATATTGAATGTCAACTATAATTTTATANGGGCTGTGTCTCCCCTCAGACTGGGGCTCCCTGAGGGCAGGGCTGTGTCTCCCCTCAGACTGGAGCTCTTCCTCTCTCCTCGTCTTCCAGACCCTGGTTTCTCGGGAGAAGGGATACCCCTCCTGGTTTCTGAGGTGATGCCCAACCAATTAATGACTGAGCTGACTCTGACCCAGCTGCCCAGATGTCAGGCCAGGACTCTTTCCCCTACCCAGGATATCCTCAAACTTCCAATTTGCCCTTTATCATCTAACAGCCCAGGGTCAGCTCTGCCCTGTCAGGAGGCCTGGCCGCCAGGCCTGCCGCTTTCCAGTCTCAGGAGAAGGACAGTCTGAGGGCTGATACTTTATATCTCACCCTCCTTGGGAGTTATTAGGCAAGTGAGGCGTTTACTTTTCTGAAGCCCTCACTGTTTAAATCTAGGATTAGTTCTAGTCCATTTACTCACCAAGTCTGCTGGCCAAACTCTGCCACCAGAAAAGCACATCCTCCTCACATAATAAATGTTTAATAATGACAGACAGTCTGGACTGACCAAAAAGTGCTCCCGCTGGCAGGCCTGAGGCCACACTGGCTCCGGGGAGCGACGAAAGTTCAGCTCCCTACCGGCTCTGCCTGCCTCCAGGCCCTCGGAGCACCCAGCACTCGGGCAGTCTTCCTACGTTTCCCTCTGCCACCTGCCCACCCAGTGACAGCAGAGCTGGCAGAGTGACACCCTCCCTCGCTGCTCCAAGGTTCTCTTTTGGGGTTTTGTATGGGTCCTGTCTCTTCCATCGGCCTGGGGGCTTCTTCAGGCAGGGACTCCCCAGCTGACCAGGGCTCCCTGAGGCAGGGATCTGTCTCCCCTCCCCCCACCCCAACCCCAACAGAGCCTGGGATCCGTTTCCTCCCATCTCCCGCCCAGGCCAGCCCAGCGCAGAGCTGGTTCCACCTGAGGTTGCCACACGCCCGAGCTCCAGGCTGTTTGCAAACAAAGGCCCGATCTGTGTGAGTGCTGGCAGATGTTAAAGATAACCCCACTCAGCCCTTTAAGGAATTAGTCTAAAATATATGATTGTATTTCAGGAGCCTTAAGGGTGTTTCTGAAACGTTGGGGCCCAAGACAGTTATAACATATGTCCATTTTAGACTTTGGAAAATAGGGCGCTATAATTGGAAAAGTTAGCGAAGCACTAAGTACAGGGAGCCGGTCTCTTTACATCTCAAATACCAGGTATTTAGGTGGCTTTCTTGGAACCTGGCATTAGGGACGCGTGTGAATGGCCAGGCTCATTTCTGAGGAGTGAGTGGAGGCAGTAGTGAAGGTGCTGGAGCAGGGCTGGCGGCACCCAGCTCTGGACCCCAGCACTCGTGCTCCTGCTGCCTGGCACATGGATCTCAGACTCTCCTTCCTCTTCTCTTCTGACCCGGCTTTCCAAGGTCCCCAGGATCACTTGGTAGACTCAGGGTTGGCATCTGTGCCCTAAGGCACGCCAGGCCCTGGCCTTTACTTCAACGGTGGAATATGGGACTCCTGTTGTTTGTCAGCGTGTAGGGGCTATGCCTTTTGGTGCTGGCACCAGGCTGTCTGAGTTCAAATCCTCCCATTCACACTCAGGCAGGTTACCTAACCTCTCTGGGCCTCGATTTCCTCATCTATAAAATGGGATGAAAGTTATAATACCTCCCAGGGTTGTTGAGATGATTAATGCAATAACGCATAAAGCATTTTGCACAGTCCCTGGCATGTGTTAAGAACTCAATAATGTTGGCTACTATAATTATATTTTTAAAGGGTTAAAAATATTTCCAAAGCAATCTTTTATTAGACCTAGACTTCTCTACCGACTCTCCAATCTGGAGACCCCTCTGTATTTCTCTCACTTTGACCTTCTGCTCTGATCCAGATGAGATACATTTTGTTCACAATTTATTCATTTGCTCATTCATTCTTTTTTTATTTTTATTTTTTAAGATTTTATTGGGGAATTAGGGGGAGGGGAACAGCGTTGGGGAATCGGGGAAGGGGAACAGACAGGTAGAAAAATTGCTGGGGTTTTTTTGTTCTTCAGTCTAGTTGTGGAGGACGTTGCTTCACTGGCTCATGTTGGTATTATCATTGTGCTCTTCCCAAATGAGGCAATCGGTTGCCGGTCTTTGGTCGGCCGCTCACAGCGGCTCCCGGCAGCTCACGCCAGCTGCCAGCCACTCACGTAGCTCAAGGAAGCCTACTGCAGCCCCGCTGCAGCCTATGCTGTCACCGGCGACTCACAGCAGCCCAGCTCCAGGTCGAGCTGTTGTTCAGCATCTTAGCTGTAGAGGGCAGTGTCACTGGCCCTCATATGTGGGATCNTCTTAGCTGTGGAGGGCAGTGTCACTGGCCCTCATATGTGGGATCCGAACCGGGGCCCTCTGGCATCCCAAGCGAGTTCTTAGCCATCGCGCCACTCGGCCGGCCCTATTATTAATCTTCATATGGGTAAGTGGCCAAGTCAAGATTCTTACTTGATTGCCCCTCCGATAAAGCGGGAATACACACAGGTACACACACAAGCACACGTTTTGAGGGCTCATGGGACAAGCCACAGCAGACACTGTGCGTAGCCCTGGTAGGCATTTGGAGAATGTCCCGTGACACGGTGTGGCTGCAGACCCAGGGCAGGCCACCCCACCAGGCCTTGATTTGTTTGTCCTTATGGGTTCATCAAGGGAAACCCGGGGCATATTTCTTGTCCCATCCCTCCCTCACATCCAGGGGATTGGGCACAGGGGGGCCCATCGAGTGAGGGCAGCCCTTGGGTCTCTAGAGGCACAGCCATTGCGTGGCACATGCCATGCTCATAAAGTCTGTTGAATAAATACACGAATTACTTCAGGACTAAAGGTGGGGCCACAAACCAATTAGGCTCCACAGAGCCAGATTTTTGGTGGAGAAAACCAAATACGCACATACACATTAAATTGAATGAACAAAAAATACAGTAACTTGTGAACAAATAAACTCATAATCAGATGCAGAACTGTGAGCACTAGGGACCCCACCCTAGGCTGCTCGCTTTGCCAGAAGCCCTGTGGAGCCCCATGCAGGCGGGATGGAGGCCCTGACCTCTAGAAATACGCAGCTTTCCTGGGCTGGGGTCTTGAGGAGGCCTAGGGAGCGTCACATCAGGGTCCCAGGAGAAGGGAGTGTCCAACCAAGGGCAGCTGCATTTTACATTCTCAACGAAATAGCGAGTGCCCCATGTGAGCCAGCTCTGCTCCACCCTCTCTCAAGCCCCCACCCCTGCTCAGCTGGTCACTTGGGCCCAGACGCAACCAAGGAGATCTCCTGTCACCTCATACACCCCAGGCTCTGCATCAGAAAGGAGAATCCAGCCAAGCCCACCAGGCGGACTCAGTGAGAGAATGTTGCTTCCTGTCTGAACCCCTCCTGCGGCCTCCTGTGGCTCCTGTAGGGGCTTCCCCCGTGTGTGGGCGGGCGGGCAGCCCTCCTTGTCTGGTGTAGGACGTCAATGTACCCTTTGTCACAAGCCCCCTTCAGAAAAGAAGCTATTCAGACAGGGCGGCAAACTTTGGGACGATTCATTACCAGGCTAGGCAGCAGCCGTCGGCTGACTCCTTCCTCTCCCTGTCTCCGTTCTTCCCTGGGGTGGGGGTGACATGTGGGAAACCAGCCTGGGTGGGAGCCCCCACTCTTCCTCTCAGAGCTTCCTATGGTGCGAGACTCAAGCAGGTCAAGACCGACAGGGCCTCAATGGCTTCTAGTGGTGTCTCTGCCATGCAATGTCCTCTGAGGGGTGTGCCAGCCAAGGCCCCAGGCAGAGAGGCTGGCCAGATGCCTGCTGTCCAGAGATGGGCAGATTCATTTCCTCAGGGCTCCAGATGAATGTGAGGGCTCTGCTCCCCATTACTCTGATCCCCCTTCTTAGGGCAGAGAAGAGGGGCCCCGTGCCAAGCACAGTGCCAGGCACACAATGGGCTATCGACAGATATTACTGAATAACAGGCAGGTTGCCTCTGCCCACTTATGAACACCTCCCCCACTCCCAGGAGAGTGACTCGGGCCAGAGCCTCCAAGATTGGAGAGCCCACTGGCGCTCCTGGCCCCAGCTGAGCACTCCTCCCGCCCACTCCTGACATGCCCATGCTAAGCCATCTTTCCCCCGTGGGCCCTGACCTGTGATTCCCCTTCCTTCCTCCCCCCCTCCCCTCCACCCAACACTGTTCTCTCCTCCTCATTTTTCTTTCTCTTTCCCCATTCCTCTGTCTCTTCTCCCTTCAATCCACTCAACAGACATGTTTCTGTACTCGTACTCTGTGCTGGGCCCTGGGGGAACAGAACGAATAAACCGTGGTCTCTACCCTCAAGCAAGCAAGGGGCGGGTAGTCACCACATGCTTAAGTTTAAGTGCCAGGTAGAGGCGTATGCCAGGGGCTCCGGAGTGCCTGTCCTGCCTGCAAAAGGAGAAAGAAAGGCTTCCCAGAGGAAGGGAAGTTGAGATGAGTCTTGGCAAACTTTCAGGGGTTTATGAAATGGAGAAGGGGCGGGTGCTGGGGGAGGGTATTGCTGCTAGAAGGAACAGAACATGCAAAGGCCTAGAGACAAGGTGGAGCATGGCATGGGTGGGGAGGGGGCTCAGTGATCCTAGGTAGCTGGAACGGGGTTATACCAGCTCCTTTCCACCAACTCCTGCCCAGGATGCACTACTCCCTCACTCTGCCCTGGCCTGCTCTAAGGGCATGGGATGGGAGTGTCTGGAGTCAGTACCTGGCTCCACCACCTGTAGGGGGCACTCCCAGTCTCTCTGTTCAGCCTCTCCACCCCTTTTCCAGCAGCATCCAGTGGGAGCAGCCCAGTCCCCTACCACCTGTAGTTCTGGCAGGACTGCCAACCGCTGTCCCTGTGCACCTTGCCTCAGGAAAGGCCTGGGATCAGAGAAGGCCAATCCCAGAATCCCATCCCCTTGGCCAGAACAATGGATCCCAGGTTGGGCATGTGATCTAAGACCTTCCCTGGATTTTACATGCAGCCACCAGGTAGAGAGATGCTCTGTAAACTGCAGCAAAGGGTAGTAATAAGGTTGCGATGCAAATTAAGTGAGATAGTACATGTGAAGCGTTTGCCTCCCTGAGTGCTCGATTAATGTCACTTTTCATTTCTGTTTTCTTTTTCCTTCCCAACCACACACTCCAAGACAGCCCAGGTTAGTCCAGGCCCCTCGTGGCACACGGCTTGCTCCCTCCCTGTCTCCTGACTCTTGGGCAGTTCCCACCCCCCTGTGCTGCTCCGCAGGGAGGGGTGGCTTTCCCATAGTGAGAGGCGTGTGTGACCCATTCCTATGAAAACTGCAGCTCAGAAGACACTAACCCCTCAGCAGACTATGGCTTCATCGTGGCCGAGCAGAGAGGCAGTAATGCCTCAGCCACCTGAACAGCAGCCGAGTGAAGACCCCTCGGTGCCTCCCTCCTCACACACCCCACCCCAGCTCTCCTCCCACCCATGCTCCGCAGGCCCTGGCTTCTGTGGACTCATTCTGTGTTCCTGCCCTGCCACAGCCTGGCACAGGAGCCACCATGGGCCATGCCAGGCCTCTGGGCTCGCTCTGCCCAAACCACCGCATGTTTCAGAGTAACCTCTGTTGTTCCCGTGGGAGTGGGACAACCAGGAAAAGGCCTCAGAAAACCAACCTGGGAGATTTTTCAAACAAAAGAGTGTGATTTCCTTCAAGGGAGTAAAAGAAAAGAAAGAAAAAAAAATACCCCCCATGGTCCTCCTTGGCTCCAAGCGCCTCAGTCACTGTCTTGGGTGTATTTAGTGGTTTGGCAACTGTGGGTGTATTTTAAAATCTGCTGTCCAGGCAGAGAGACAAAGGAGGCTGGTGTGGGGCCAGGGGAGACCTCAGAGGACAGGGGTATTCATCTTGTTAAAAATAGCCCACCCCGTTGCTATTTCTATTGAGGTTGGCAAACAGAGCACTATGATTTTCCCTTTTTTCGGCCATGCTTTGCTTGGACCATCTGATAAAAATAGTAGATAACAAGCTCAAAAAAATAAAAGCTGGGATATTTTTACATGTAAGCCCCACTTGGAGTGGACCTGAAGTGGAGTGGACAAGAAGGGGAGAAGCCTGAGTAGTTGGGTGGGGGCAGGGCCCGTGACCACAGAGGACCACGGAAAGAAGGAGGGCAGAGCTCCGCCAGGGAGGAGACACAGGAAGGGATGTCATGCTTTCTCCTGTGTCCACAGCTCAGGGTCAACAAACAGAAGCTGGGCCTCCCTGACCCAACATGGACTTGGCCGTTTCCCAGGCCCTGCTGGCCCCAACCCCGACCCTTGGCGTTGTTCCCACCACCTTCTCCAGAGGCAGGAGGCTGGGCTGGGTGTGAAGTAGGCCCTGGGCCTATCTCTGGGCTGGGTTAGCAGCACCAGAGCCCACGGCTGGGAGAAAAGTCTTCTGAGACATGCTTGAGACCCAAAGCTGAGGAAGGCAGGTGCTGGGACAGATCAGGACGGATCAGGCTGTGCAGTCTGGACAACTGGCCCCTTCAGGTGGCATCCGTCAGCACACGGTTTCACGAGGCTGGATGTACATAATCCTGAGTGTGGCAGCCACAAAGGGACTTGAGAGAGCCCTGGTATGTGTGTGTGTGTGTGAGCAGTGGCCATGCACACGGCTGTCTAAGGTGCACTCCCTGAGGGCCGTGGCCTCATGGAAGTCACTGCTGGCTCCTACCCAGCCATGACCCCGACTACAGAACCGGTGCCGAAGGACCAGGACCCAATGGAACTGAGGTGTGAAGACATAGCAAGAGCCATTTACACTGTGGGAGGCTCCAGGGCAGAGGAGGCCATCCGCAGGGAGGGGCTGGGAGACCCCATGGGGGTCAGCCTCCACGAGTATGCCAGAGGCGGAGATTAGGGCAGGCACCCAGCTCACACACCAGCTTCTCGAGCACTGTGGGGGCCAGTGGGGCCTGCAGGACCACTGGATGAACTTTTCATAACTTAGGCCCTAAGGCATGTGAGCCTGGGGGCTCCCCATAGGCAAAAGTTGTGTTTCCCCCCATCAGACTCCCAGAGGGGAACGGGGGCAGAGTGGGTCTCCCCGTAGCCCCCATACCCACAGCTGCAGACTTCCTGGAAGTGACAGGCCTATTAGCTGACAAGCCGGAAGCCCAGCACAGAAATTCGGGGAAATCTGGGACTCACCTCCCTGCGTCCATCCCTGCTCTCACCACCATGCGACTTTGTACTGCTCCAGTCTTCCTGGTGGAGGCTTTAGAAAAGCAAGTTTATATTCCCCACAGTGACCTTGACAGGTGGCAGGGCAACCCATTCCCATTTTAAAGGTGGTGAAACTGATCCAGGGAAACGACCCTGAGTGGGCTAAAGCCACACGGCACGCCAGAGGCACCACGCTTCTTCCTGTTGGTCCAGGGCCCCTTAACCCAGCCAATCTGGAGACGTGTCCAGCTCCTCCTGTAGCTCCCGCAGCCCCGAGTTGGGCACAACCCCTGTCCTCTCCCAGGTGAGGAGGCAGACACAGACTCTCTAAGGAGGGAGCGGTTGGGGACCAGCACAGGCTGGCGTCTGCTGCCCAAGAGATGGCCAGTGCAGCCGAGGTACTTTCTGGTCAGAGCACTGGACAGAGTCCAGAGTCTTGGGTGGGCTTTGCAACAACTCACAATGCGACCTTGGGAAAGTCACTTCCTCTCTCCGGCTCTCACTTTCTCTAAGAAATGCTCCTTGTGGGAGGAACATTTGTCAGCCCAGGCCCTGGCATACAACAACAGCTTCAGTATGTTGAATAAATAGATGGAAGACAATGAGAGGGTGCAACAGGGCTGGACCAAGCCCTTTCTGGGCCTGTCACGTCAGGCTTCTAGGCTGATGTCCTCCAGGGAAGGCGAATGTCCCCAGCTGCCCCCAGAGCCATGCCTTGTCTGGCATAGCCATCGTCTGTCCACAGCCAGGAGAACCAGTCCTGCAGGCACTGCAGCCACCAACCTGCCGGAGAGCTGAGTTTCCCCCTAGCCCTCCCCGCTCCCTGGGATTGTTCCCCATCATTACCTCCAACAGTGAACCCAAGGGTCACATGTTTTCCAGGGAGCACAGTGGGCTGTCCACTCCTGTTATCCCCTCCCCTCCCCTTCATCATTCCTGGGCACTATTGACTTTGCAGGAGCAGCTGGAAGCCCGAGGTGGGGGGATGCTGGGCCCAGGGACTAGACTGACTGGCAGTTCCTCAGTTGAAACTTCAATGCAGGTAAAAGGTAAACAAATAAACAGGAGGCCTGGGGCACCTCTGCCCATGGGTGTGGGAGCAAGAGGCAAGCAGTAGAGGCACGTTGCCCACCTGAGCCCTAAGACACTGGGCATTTAAACATGTTTAAACCATTCCTCCCGTGACCCAACTGACTCCTCAGATCTCAGCTTTTCTGGGCTCAGCTAATTGTGCATTGACTATGTGGTTCCCAGTACAATGGGTTCCTGGGGGTTAATAATGACTAAGACTTGTCACTGTGTGAGCTCCAAATGTGCGCCAGGCACTGTGCTTATGTCTCATGTAGGTACCACAAAAACCACATCAGGTATGTAAGTGAGTATTATCATCAACCTTGTTTTCCAGATAAGAAAAATAGAGGCTCCGAGAGGTTAAATGATCTGCCCAGGGGCACACAGCTAGAAAGTGGCAGAGCTGGGATCTAACCGCTTTCTGTCCACTACTCACCTGGCCACTGCTATACCTTATCCAAGCCACCATGATCTCTCACCTGGACTGCTGTGGGGCCTCCTCGCTGGTCTCCTGCTTCTACCCTCACCTTGTCCGGTATAGTGAATTCTCCACACATCAGCCAGGGTGAGCCCGTAAGTGAAATCATGTCCTTCCTCTACTCACCTCGTGCATGGCTGTACTATGATCCACAAGGCCCCACGTGATCTGCTCCCCTGCTGCCTCCCTCCACGCCTCTCCTCACTGTACTCCAGCCACACTGGCCTCGGCATTGTCTCTTCAACACAACAAGCATACACCTGCCTCAGGGCCTTTGCACTTACTGCTCCTGCTGACTAAAATGCTCTTTCCCATGTATCCATATGAATCACTCCCTCAGGTCTCTGCTCAAATGTCACCTTTTCAGAGGAGCCTTATCTGCCCTTCCTGCATAAAATAGCCTGCTATCTCCTATCTACTCTCTACCCTCTTGCCCTGCTTTATGCTTCTTCGGAGCAGTTATAACTACTGACATGAGTATGTGCGTATTTATTTGTTTTTTTACTATCTCCATCTACCAGAATGTGAGCCCCATGAAGACAGGGGTTTTTATCTGTTTTGTTCCTTGCTATATCCCCAGAACCTAAAATGGTGCCTGGCACATAGTAGGTGCTTAATAAATAGTTGTTGAAGAAATTAATTCAAGAATGGGCAATTCTAGAGCTGGAGTTCTTATGGGCTCTGCTCTTCCCGCCTCCGTGCTCTGTATCCTCAAATGTTCCTAGTGGGTGCTGGTTATGTCTGGCCCTCTGTCAGATTAGGGGCCCTTCAGGCTGAGGACTGACCACCTATCTCCATCTGCACCCAGCACCCCGCCCAGAGCAGCACAGAGATGAAGAAAAGCCTGTAGAACCATAAGGCTTTGCATATTCGACTTCTCTCACTAAGATCCTGCACGCTGCTGGGGAAGAGAGCCCATCCTAGGCCTTCTGGTGATCATCCAGCAATGTCTGGCTGAACCCCACTGTGTGGGGCACTGCTTTGGGCACCGGTTCAGACCCTGGTAGACAATGATGCTCAACAAAGTGGTGCTGCCTTACCCATGTGAATGAAGATCCACTGACCCAAACGGAACTTTTGGGTAACCAGGCTCCTGGCTGACCCTCTGCTGGGACAGGCTGCCCTGATTCACCTCAGCTCGCACCCCCAAGAGGCGGGGCAGACCCCTACTTTCGTTTCCTGCTCTTGCCTGTCATGGCATTACGTCTATTCCCCAGCAGCAGTCTGGGGAACAGAGATTCTACCCCAGCCAGCTGGGTCCTGGGCAAAGACTTGGACCCTTGGGAGCTTGGTTTCCTGGTCTGTAAAACAGGGAGCCCAAGGAAAACTTTTGCTTCCCTTTAAGCAAACCTAGATTTGTTTGGTTCCCTCAAGGAATGTCCTCTCTACTTTACAAAGGGATTTGCCACAAATCTTTCTAAATAGCCAGTGACTTCATGGCTTAGAATATAGGATGCAATTTACAAAATAAAATTCTGATCGAGGGCTAGTTGCCCGACCTTGGTCACACCTGCTCCTGCTGTCCCGGGCAGGTCTCTGGGAGGCTACGGGGAGAAGGCCGGTGTATTAGAACTTCGGCAGGTTCTTTGTGTGAAGTAGAGGTGACCTGGTGTCTCTTGGGCCACCTATCTGTGCCCTGCGGGTTGTAGGGATCAGTCTGGGTTTAGCAAGCTCTGGGCATTGCTGGGTATCCTGAGAGCCAGGGTAGTCAGTGCTGGGCCAAGGCCAGGGTGGCTGAGAGGGGCGCTTCTTCATGACCCTGGCAAAGGACTGCATCTGGCAACTCTGGTTGCCCTCCTGGAATTCTCTGGAGGGAGCAGGAGGCCTCTAGACTCGGAAAAGGAAGGGAAGTCTCTTGCTGTGAGTAAGGCCTGACATAGGGAGGTGTCACTTGGTTTCTTCACCTATCAAGCATTTATCAAGCACCACGTGTGTCAGGTGTTGACAGAACGCCACGGACCCAGCCCCGCCCTGGAGGAGCGCATAGTCTATGGAGGAAGCGAGTACGAGGCTCTGGTACAGGGCTGGCCCTTGGTAAGGCACACAGGGCAGCTGCCTCAAAGGGCTGTTACAGGCCCTGCTCCAATGCTATGGCATTGCAACGGCCACGTCCGATTTACAGGTGATAAAATGGAGGCCTGGACAGGTTGCTTTATAAATGGTAAAACCCAAACCTAGTTCTCCTGGCGCTAGGCTGGTGTTTCTCCTACCAGTCGTTAAAGTGGGTCCTCTGAGGGTTTATTTCTCCCTTGCGTCTACACTTAAACTTGGACTTGTATTTTTAGAAGCGGTAGAGTGTCTCTAGAACTTCCATTTTCTCTCCTGGGTCCTTTGGTCCAACAGAAGCATCAGCAAGAAGATGAATGGGAGTTAGAGGTTCAGACCTCAGTGAGAAAACAGAGCCACTCTGGAAAAGAAATATAGGGTAATGGCTTTGCACAAGGACTATGGAGCCAGGCCAGCAGGCTTAGGTCCCAGCTCTGCTACCAGCTGTGCGACATCGTTTTACCTTTCTGTGCCTCAGTTTTCTTTTCTGTAAAATGGAGTGATCATAGGACCAATCTCTTAGGGTTATGAGATAACCCTTGAGTGAGTCGATAAATGCAAGATGCCTAGCACATTCCAGGGCACAGAGAGAGTACTAGACAAGCATTAACATGATTGATAAGCAGAACTTTCAGGACCATGTCTGACCCTTGGTGATAGAGACTGAAAACTTTCACATGAAAAAAAAGAGACATTAGGCAAACTCCAACTCATCCTTCAAAACCCATTCAAACATGACCTCCCTGGGATTCAAAATGGTAAGAGTACTTAGTAAGCCAGAAATCAAACCCACTTAGCATTTATCACACCATGTCTAGTTCTCGGTTTCATGTCTGCCTCCCCAGCAAAGCTGATAGTATTTAGGAATCTTTAACCCAGGTTGGTGACATAGGCAGTTTTCTGGAAGAGGGGGGTGTATACTGTTCATTGCTTGTCAAGAAGATTTGCTCCACAAAAGGTTAAGATCTCTCACTTCCCACTTCTCCAGACCTCCAGAGCCCAGCAAAAGTCAGGTACTCGGGAGCATTTATTGAATGAATGACTAAATGAACGAATGAATGAACAAATGAATGAATAAGGAACAGAGGAAGGACAAACAAACAAGGCAAACGCTAAGGGAGAGATGGATTGAATCAATGAGTCTGAAGGAAACAGGATCCTTGTCTCGATTCTCTATTACTCTGGAAGAAAACCAACAGCCCAGGAAGCAGAGCCCTCGCTGCAGGGGGCTGTGGTGCAGGGTAACAGTGAGCTCTGTTTTCCTTTGCCTTCCACCTCTGCGGAGTGAGCATATCCATACTCCTCCTTCCCAAAAGAGCCTCACCCCCTGGGGCCCACTCCTCCCTACCTGGCCCCTCTCAGGGGAGGCCCCTCTCTGCATCACTGGAGAGGTTGAGTGCCGCTTTTCCTCGGGTGCCTGCCCTCTGGGGGAAGGGCTTGGGAAGGAGGCCTGAGAGGATCTGTGGGGGCCTTTCTGGGCTGTTGGTCCCCATGACCTCTGAGAGTCAGTGGGAGCCTGGCACACAGTAGATCCTTGGTGAGAATGGCAGGGAGCCCAGCCCAGCGCCCAGCGTTCAGCCCCAATGAGCCCTGAGAGGTCCCAAGCACCAGGGCCATGGGACGTACACCCTCTCTGACCCCCCTACCCCACACAGTCTGCCAGCTGCTCTGCAATCGAGCACTCAGTGACCCCAGTCAGTGCGGCCTTTTCCCAGGCCCGGAGCCCATGCCCATCAACACTGCCCCCAGCACCGGAAGCTCTGGCTTTCCCATGAAGGGCCACAGGGGAAAATGACCAGGGGGTCGGGGGTGAAGGGCAGAGCCTTGGTCATTCTGCCTGTGGCTGGCGTCCTGTGGGGTGCCAGCTGACGAGGGGCACCTCCCTCTTGCCCACACAGAGCTGGCAGGACAGCTGGTTCATCTTTCTTCAGCCACAGCCTGCAGAAATCATGTTCCCCTTAGAGCCACAGGCCACTGGCCAGTCCACTGGGGACATCCCTCGGGGGAGGGACGGGAAGGAGGGGCAGTTCAAGCACCCAGGCTGGCTCACTGTGGTGGGCCACCCTGCTCTGCTGACTGGTGGTTTTCACGTCTGGCTCCCTGTGGCCTAGACGGTCCCAACGTATCACTGGGTGGTGTGTAGGCTCCTGCCCAAACTCGAACTCATAGCCTGAGTTTCCCAGAGGCTCTGAGTCAGGACCGTAAGAGGAAGAACGGAGGGGGGGGGCACAGGCCCCTGGAGCCTGAGCGGGGGCTCTAGGGTGTGGCTCAGAGGCAGAGGAGAGGGGGGAAGGGGGAAGGCACTGGACTTGGTGGTGCTGAGCCAGGGAGGCCAGGAATACTGGGAATACTAAGAGGGGCCGATCAATCTGTAGGTCCCCTGGAGGAGGTGCAGCAGAAAAGGGAAGAGAGCCTCGGGGAAGAAAGAGGAGAAGACTGCACCGGGCAGAGGGCAGAAGGCTGGGTGGCTGGCAGGAGCACTTCCATCTCTCTCCTACTTGCCTCCTGAACTTCCCCATCCCCAGCAAGCTTCCCAAGGTGGCCCAGGGCTCTCCAGCCTCAGGGCCTTTGCTTATGCCATTCCCTACCACAAGCGTCCTTCCCAACCCCTCTCAAGGCTCCTTTCAGGCCAGCTCCCAAGTTACCCCTCTGCTGTCTTCCCTGATTCTCCCTGGCTAGAAGCAATGTCTTCTCTGAACTCTCATGAATGAATGTATCCCATTCATTCATTCATGCGGGTAAGCAGCCCCTATATCAGATACGAGGGGACACTGAGCAAAGTTAGACTTGGTGCCTGTTCTCAGGGAGATAGTGATCTTGGGGAGACCGCAACATACAAAATAACCCTCCTGCAGTGGCACAAATGCTAGAATTCAATGTAATAAGCATTTGAATGAACACCTACCGGTGATGGGCAAGAAATGTGCACCTTGAAACACAGTCCTGACCCTCAGGGTGAGTGAAGAGACCTGGACAATGAGGAGAGCTAAGTGCTGGGTGGAGGTGAGCCCAGGGGGCCGTCAGAGCACAGACTTAGGGCCTGGGGAAAGAGGTAACACCTTAGCTGAGGGTCCAAGGATGAGCAGGCCTCAGCAAGGACAGAAAGTTGGGGGAAGGGCTTTCCAGGCCCAGGGAACAGCAGCTCAAAGGTGCAGACAAGGCAAGTTGGGGTATTGCAGGTTCGGAGTTCTGTTTAGCTGGAGCCAGAGAGGGTGTGAGAGGCGTGCTATTGGGGAGGTAGACTGGGGCCAGGGCACCAAGGCAACCACACGTGGAGCCGGGGCCCATGATGGCTGTTCTCCCCAGGTCCATTCTTCACCCTTCTCTGTTTTGGGAGGTTGACTCTCATGGACTACACATCACCCCAGCTCCCCTGCCCTCTGGCTTCTGTTTGAATGGAGACAGTGGGAGGCGTGGCAGGTGATCTGAGAAGGAAAGGAGAGAGAGGCCCCATAGCAGCCTCGGTAGACCACAGTTTGTCCCTCTGTCTATGGCCACCGATCCAGGCAATATACCCCTCTCCTGCACCAACAGCTGCTTCCCCGGTTCCTTCAGGCAGCTCTGCCACAGCCCTTCCCTGGGCTGTTCCATCCCGTGTTGGTTCCCTCAGCGCTGCTCGCACCCCTGTAGATAGCTCAGCATCCAACTCTCTTCACTTACCCCATTGAGAGAGCCTCAGAGGCCTGTTGGGACCCTTAACCCATCAGGCCTTGATTCCGGAGGAAATGGAGAAACACCGGAAGGTTTTAGGGTAGAGAAAGAGCAGAAGCTTTTGCCATGGCGCAGAGGTAGGACAATGTGAGAGATGCAGGTGTCGGTGACTAAGGGTGAAGACACAAGGAGTAGGAAGAAAAGCCAGGGAGGAAAGGGCCTCGCTGTGTGCTTGGACGTTTGCTCTTTATCCCGTGGTTGGTGGGGACCATCAGAACTTTTTAAAGCATGACACAAGTGATGTTTAAACAACCCACTGGTGACCTGTTCAGGATCAAATGGGTGGGGACCGGATGAGAGGCCACAGAACCCGCTAAGAGCCTAATAGAGGAAGCAGCTGTGGCGAGGAAGACGAGAGCTGGGGAGCACTCAGGAGGTTTGGAAGGCAGACTGACAGGACCTGGTAAACGATGGCTTTCTGGTAATAGGGCTCTGGAGTTGTGGCTAGGCTGACTTCATGGGTGAGCAGCGAGGTCCAAGGAGGAGCAGATCTGGCTGAGTGACGGGAGGGGAGGACAACCGAGGGAGACAGGGGTCTGGAAGACAGGTGAGGGCTGGAGACAGAAGCTGCAGGTTGTGCTTCAGGCGGAGGCGGTGGCAGGGGCCAGAGAAGGGGGTGAGCTCCTGGGCCCTCTCTGCCTATAGTGGGCAGAGGAAAAGGTCAAAGAAATCAGAAAGCACTGGGAATCCTGGGAGCCAAGGGAAGGCCCTCTAGCATCTAGAAAAGAGTCAGCCCAGTCTGTAGGGCAGACATCCCACCACGCCCTGGGGCAAACACCCCACAGTGCCCTAGAACAGGGGTCGGCAAACTTTTGAGATGGAAGAGCCACCAGGGGTTAGCAAACTGCGGCTCGTGAGCCGCAGGCTCTGAAGTAAAATTGAAAATGAAAATAAAACTATCATAGTTTCATTTATAAAATTTTTAAAGGAAATTATTCGCATAATGGTGATTATGTAAAAATATATTCATGGCTCTCGAATAATTTTTAAACTGTTGTGAGGGACAGGATTGGCTCTTCCAGGGGTCGGCAAACTTTTGAGATGAACCGTACCCAAAGAGCCGCATGTGGCTCGCGAGCCGCAGGTTGCTGACCCCTGCTCAACAGCAAATGCCCCACTGTGCCTTTGGAGCAGGTTAGCCTATGTCAAAGGGTTTCATTTCTGGGCATTACAGAATCTCTGAGACCTTTCTGGGGAAATGGGACAAACATTTCTCGAATTGTTATCTTATTTAACTCTCATGTTAACTACCTCAGAGAGATAAGTAACTTGCCCACAGAGCCGGTAATGGATGAGGCCGGAATGTGAACCTGGGCAGCCTGAGAGCATAGCTCTGCAGGTTCTTAAATGCTACATGTGCTGCCCCCCTGTGCTGCCGAGTCCTCTCTCTAGCAACTGGCCTTGTTGTCATACGCACCTCACTCGCTCTCCTTCCATATCGGGAGTGTGCTTCCTTCCTTCCTTCCCAGGGCAGTGCTCTTACTGCTGCACAGTTTGGGGCTCAGAGTAGTTTTGTTTTTTTGTTTTTGTTTTTAAATATTTTTATTGCGGAATTGGGGGAAGGGGAACAGACAAGTTGCTGTCGTTTTGTTCTTCAGTCTAGTTGTGGAGGACGTTGCTTCACTGGCCCCAGTTGGCACCATCATTGCGCTCTTCCCGGACGACGAGGCAGATCAGTCGCCAGCTTCTGGACGGCCACTCACGCTGGCTGCTGGCCGCTCACGCTGGCTGCTGGCTACACACGATAGCCCATGGCAACCCACTGCAGCAGGGGCTGTAGCCTACGCCGACGCCGACACCAGCCCAGCTCCAGGTTAAGCTGTTGTTCAGCATCTCAGCTGTAGAGGGCAGTGTCACTGGCCCTCATATGTGGGATCCAAACCAGGGCCCTCTGGTGTCCCAAGCCAGCTCTTAACCACCGCGCCACTCGGCCGGCCCAGGCTCAGAGTAGTTTGTTGCTCGCCCACATTACTATTAACCTTGCCAGTTGGGGACATCCCCCCAGAAACCCAGTCTGTGCTCCATAGGACAGCCTTTTCCGGGTTTGACATCTGCTCCCACGGCTCCCACTTCTCTGAGCTGGGGTTTCAGGGTCCATCTCCATCCCTGCTTCCCGATCCTCATGTTCTGAAAGACTGAAACATAAGCAAAAGCCTCATGGGAATTCAGAAGCAGGTTCTGCTTCCAATAAATTTAACGTGTGAAAACTGAGACCAATGATGGCTAATGCCCCCTTTCCAAAGTTGCCCGTTGCAACCCAAGGCCTGGTTGCAATGATGTAGCCTGGGGTCCTTCCCAGCCTGAGATCCTCTGGTTCCGGGAAGTCCTCTGCAAGGCCTTAATCTTCCCAAGGCCTTGAGGTCTCCCCTTGAGATAGTTTCCAGGCCTTCTTCCTTCCTAGTCCCACAGACACCACGTCCCCACTCCAGGCCCTGCATGGGAGGTGGTGTGACCAGCCCCACTATCTACCCCTCGACACACATACACACTGACACCCTCTGCATCTCGCAGCTGCAGCCCTAATCCTAGACTTGTTTAAAACTGAATTATGAGCCTGTCGTGCAGTAGCTGAAAAGCCTGGGCGGAAAAGGATTTACAGGCCACATTAAATCATGTGCTTATTGTTAAGTGAGCTGGGCCAAGGAGGTGCTCATGAGCGCCACCTCTCTCCCCCTCCTTCTCGGGTCCCGCCAAAGTGACACCCTCTCACCCACAAAGACCACCTGTGGGGCTCTAGCGGCTTCTTCCGGAGGCCCACGCCAGCCAGTCCCGTGGGCCCTGTACCCCTTGCAGTGGTGGGCAGAGGTTATTCTATCTCCGTTGAGCAGCTAGAGACCTGAGGTCTCAGAGTAGGGAGGCATTTGCCTTCAGTCAGTCGTACTGCCAGGAGGCGGAAATGAAATGAACAGGCTTCTTAACCAGGTGCCCCTGTGCCCCTGATTTTATAAGCACATGTAAGCAGCCCGGGCCCTTTTCTGGGAAGAGCTCCTTAGCCCGCAGTATAAAGGGCACAGAGCCCACCCAGCTCTCCCTGTAAGATCAAGGGCTATTACGGCGAGACTCTTGAGAAAGCACAGAGGCCTGGCTTAGGGGCTCCGGGAGGAATCCCAGCACCCAGTACTCCCTCCCAACCCCATCCCACTCCTCATGCTGGTGAAAAGCTGGTAAGCACAGCCTGAGTGCTGGGGGACAGGGTCGTAGCCCGGTGTGCAATTTTAACCTGGGAACCAATCACTCAGCCCCTGCCTTCCCCTCCAGTCACAGACACCAGTGCCCCCCACCCCACCCCCACATCGCATCCACATTCCCGCTCCCCGTGGTCTACCCCATGGTCCACCCGCTACTCCTTCCACTGTTTGCTCTCCCACTCTGCTCTCTCTGCTTACATTCCTGGCCAGTCCCCTCCCGACCCTGTCTCTAGGCATCCCCTACTCACCACCCCACCCTCCCACCCCCCAAGCCAGGTGCCCCTGGACAAGTTAGGCCCTGAACCTGGGACACAAGTGAGATTCCTGCCAGGCCACCTTTCCAAGGGAACAGGCTGCCAGGAACCTGCTGAGAGCCCAGGGGGTATGACCAGGGTGTTTTTCCAGGGTGCCCAGATGGGCGGCGGGCTCTCCATGTTGGGATTGGCAGGACGAGCTGCCTCACGCTGTCCCCAAAAAAGAATTCTGAGGTATCTTTAGCTCTGTTTAGCTGGTGTTTTTACAGCTTAAGGCTGGAAGAGGGCAGGGCCAGAAGCATGGCCCCTTGGCATTGGCAGCCTTTCTGCCAACCAAGAATACACTGTGGTCTAGCTTAGAGCCTGCAGCCCTGTCCGAGTCCCAACAAGGGACCCCAGTGCCATCTGAGGGGCACTGCGGGCCCTTAAAAGTGTTTGTCGTTCATAGTCTTATGAGATGCCCATAACATACCAGTTTAGGTAAGCTTGGTGGGGGTCAGGGGTTATTCATCCATTTCACTGAAAAGGAGTCTGAAACCCAAAGAGGAGACCAAGATTGGAAGCAGTGGCACAGCAGGGACAGGAAGTAGGAGAAGTCCTTATCCCCATCTAGGGCGCTCACCCTCATCCAGGCTGGACAGAGAGGGGCCGCCCAGGTTCTGCAGAACCCTGACAGACATTGATCCCTTAACCCCCCACCCCCGACCTTATCAGAGGCCACTTTCTGTTCAACTAGAGATTCTTGTCACAGCTGCTTACCCCATCCTCACCTGGCAGGATTGAGCTGCAGAGTTGAGAGGGGAGCAAACGTCCCCTGGGGGACTATTAAACCCCGCCCCCCATAGGACATCCTAAATGGGTGTTTTGTTTAGTTTTGAAGGCAGCAGCAAAAGTTATGCTCAGAGACCGATTCTGGTTTTGCCAGCAATTTATTTGGCACAGATTCGCTGTAGGGATTATAATAATTTTACAAGCCAACAGCGTACAGCATAATATCTCTTAATAAGCCAGATAAAGAAATAACATACTCCAAACAAATGACAGATTAATCACTGTTCCAGGCCAAGTAGGTGAAGAAGGAAAGTCCAAATTTAATATGAGGTGTACCTTTTTATACCAGGAGGCACTCGAGAGAGATGGTTACTGACCAAAAAGCTGATTTCAGGCTGCCAGGGCCAATGTCAGTGCCCTGTTGCTAGAGCACGTTGCTAGGGGACGAAGGTGCTGGTGTTGGCTGGTGGGTTGACTTCCTTCCTGAGGCCACTACTGACCAAAGGGTAGCCTTGGCCACGGCAGGGGCTAAATGCCCCAAAGGCCTTCCAAGAGTTTTTAGGTTAGCAAAGAACCACCTTGCCCAAACAGAAACTCTCAAATAGTCCTCACAAACTCTCAGTATTTATAGTCTAAATGTTCTCTTGTTCTTGTCATTGCGTTTTCACTTGTTCTTATCGATAAGCCCTCAGTGGGCCCCCCTCAGCAGGTGGGTGGCTGGCTGCTTATCTGTGGAATGATGACATTTTCACACAACTTATTTCATACGTCAAAGCAACATTTTTTGGTCTTTGTCATAGTAAACAAGTGTATTAAAACAATTTCACTTAAGTCATAAACAAGTGGATTTGAAATTATATTAAATCAATACACAACCGTGGGGCTTGTTGATTTCTGCATTTTTCTCCCTGGGTTTGTCCCTCAAGGGCATTAAGAAAGGGCTGCAGTTTCCCCACCAGCATCAAGAGGCCCTGGTTGAGTGAAGTGAGTCTTGGTGAGGGGCGAGGGAAGCAGTGTCCTGGGCTGAGGGAGTGTCTGTGGGTCTCCCTATCTCTTCAGGATGGGAAAGGGTTGAAGTAAGAGGCTGCAGGGAAGAGCTATTGCCCCCAGTGGCCACCCCCCCCCATGCTGCCCAATGCCCCTCATAAGAGGGTCCCCCAGCTAGGGCAAGGCTGGGGACAGTGGGGGAGTTGACAATGTTGGGTGAAGAGTTCCGGTCTTTCCAAAGAGGTGGTCAGTTATGAGGGAGTGGTCAGAAGCGGGGAGGGAAGAAGTGAGGCAGGGAAGAGTCAGGCAGGAAATCAAAACAGAAAGAACACATCATGTGAGCATCATGGCGTGAGAGGCATTGGGACAGGCATTGCCTATATCTAATTGTAATGACAGCTTGGAAGGAATATAGGACCATCCCCCTTCTAGAGATGAGACTATTTGAGGCTCAGAAAGATTAAAGTGACTTTTCCTCAAGGTCATATAAAAACAAATGACCCTCTAAGCTGGCACTCAGACCCAGGCTCTGCGATCCCAAGTCCCAAGCTCCGTCTCCCCCGCCAGCCTGTAAGCTCCTTGAGAACTGTGCCCATTTAGTCTTCCACCATATCTAGTACCGAGCTCAGGGCTTAATGATATAATAATAGGTATTCAATAAATAATATTGTCCTCATGACTTGTCAGGGCCCCAGTGTCCTTGTTTGTAAAACCGAGCTGATAATGATGCCTGAGGTGGACATGTGTGGAAGCGGTATTCAGACCAGGGCTCTTGGAACCCTACCCAGCTTTGATCTGGACCTTCCTGACAGCCATCCTGGGGCCATCTGAGAAGTGACATGAGGAGAGAAGATGGCCACCCAGGTTCCTCCCAGCATCTGGGTCCACAACCCTAATCTATGGCTGTGGGGACCACGCCCTCCGCCTTCCACCCCGGGACGGCTCCGGGCAGCTCAGGAAATTTATTTTAACAAAGTTCCCTGGAAGCACAGGAAGTCTAATTTGTTGTATGCTTTGGGAGGAAGTACCACAAACAAATGAGGGAGAACATGTAGTAATTCACAGAGAAGTGACTTGAAATATTCAAGTCTCAGCCCCCCTCCTCTCCAGTCACGTGACCGTGGGCAAGCCTCTCCTCTCTCAGCCTCTGTTTGCACATCAGTGAAACGGGGATAGCTGTACCTGTCCTACTAGCTTCACAGGTCTGCTATGAGCCTCAGATGAATCAAAGATGTGAAAGACATCTTTGCAAGCAGGGTAGTGATGTGCAAAGGTTATTTGCATATTGCATTTAAATTATTGTAATGTCCCATTATTCTCGTAATGCCCAAAAGGCTTGGGAGGCATTTCTCTGACTGAGGAGTTCATGGAGAGCCCACACTCATTTTGTCTTTTAAAGGGTTTTGTATAGATTCAGGTGACTGCAGGAAGATGAGGTGCTTAAAACAGTGTCTCATGGTCAATAAATGTTGGTCCAGAGAATGAATGGGGGAAGGAAGCAATGATTGTTGTGCACGGTTATCACTGTGCGAGATATCAAGGTGGTAACATATGGATGGGGCTCCTTTTATGTCCCCTAGGTGAGCAAATAAAAGTTCCTGAAATGAAGATGTTAAATTTGACTCTGATACAAGGTTCATTGTGGGGAGGAAAGGGCTACAGACACACAAACCCT
The DNA here is from genome assembly GCF_001890085.2 of Hipposideros armiger. Classification (NCBI taxonomy): domain Eukaryota; kingdom Metazoa; phylum Chordata; class Mammalia; order Chiroptera; family Hipposideridae; genus Hipposideros; species Hipposideros armiger. Next base: position 2,529,682 of record NW_017731422.1, read on the forward strand.
TAGGAATTTTGAACCATTTCAGGAAACATTTCAGAGAGCTCTAGGCAAAGAGGATGATATCTGATGAAGGCGGAGGGATAGCCCTGAAATCAGGATCAGTCACTGTCCCATCCCCCACCATCTTCTCCTGCTCCCTTCTTCCCCTCCCCTTCCCTATTCCTGCTCCCTGCCCTGCTGAAACCCTCTGGTGCAGCCAGAACCTGGCCTTGTGCTGGGGACAGTGTGGGGAGCCGTGGGAAAAACAATCAAACCTTGGTCAGCCGGATAATTAGTTGTTCCTCTGTGACCATGGCCTCCCTGTCTTATCCCCCTTGCTGCAACCCCTCACCCCCGCCCCTCCAGGACATGGGTTTCCGAACACGTGGACAACATCACCTCATTAATGTTAATGGGAAGTCCGGACGTGAGCTGGGAAGGTCATAAATTGCTCTGTGTGAGAAAGGGCAAAAGTTTCTGTTACGTGTAGTGCATATGTGCGCATGTGTACACAAGTGTGTGTGATGTATGTGCAAGTGTGTACCATTTGTGTTGCACAAAAGAGAAAGTGTACATGTGAGAATTGAATGTGTATTCCGCATATTTATGAGTGTAAATGTGTGCACTTGAAAATATCTCTGCAGCACTTTGTATCTTTGTAATAAATGTGTACATTTATACCAAAGTATGCCCTGCATAATTATTTAGGTTCCTCCATGTACATACGAGTATGTCATACACATGTGAGTATATGCATGATATACACATTTACATACTGTGAGTGTGCTGTGTCAATATCTGTGCACCTGTATGGGATATGAAGTGTTTAAAATAATGCCTGGCATATACCAAGGACCCAATAAATGTTGGTTATTTTTATCATTAATACAAGGTCTGACAATTAAGTTTGCCAACTTGTTGCAACGATGTTGCTAATCTTTTTTTGATATCAGAGGTATTATTTATTATGAATTTGTACCAACTGGACAAACAGTTAACCGTTTACTATTTGGAAGTGCTGAAAAGGCTGCTGAAAAAGTTAGACGACCTGAACTTTTCACCAACAATTCATGGCTCTTGCATCACGACAATGCACCAGCTCACACAGCACTGTCTGTGACGGATTTTTTAGCCAGTAAACAAATAAATGTTTGGAACACCCTCCCTACTCACTTGATCTGGCCCCCCAATGACTTTTCTTTACCTGAAGGTCAAGGAAATATTGGAAGGAAGACATTTTGATGATGACATTCAGGACATCAAAGATAATACAATGACAGCTCTGATGGCCATTCCAGAAAAAGAGTTCCGAAATTGTTTTGAAGGGTGGACTAGGCGCTGGCATTGGTGCATAGCTTCCCAAGGTGACCATAGTGATATTCAGCAATGAGGTATGTAGCTCTTTTTCTAGGATGAGTTCGCGAACTTAACTGTCTGAATTCGTAGATCTATTTACACAGGTAAACCTGTGCGTACCAGGGGGCCGGCTCTGTGTAAATGTGGGCTTCAGGGTGTGTGAATGTCTGTATCTATGCTGTGACTATATTTGTGAGTCTAAGGGTATCTGTACATATATGGGATGTCAGCATCCATGTGGCTTTGCATCCTTCTGCCCATATGTATGGGTTTACTGGCACACTAACAGTGGAGACCAGCTAGACAGCTGCAACCTGGTCCCACTCCTGTCCCACGGGATTGCTCTGAAGGGGCGAATTTGGCTCCAGCATCCGTATCCCATATGCAGATGCGTGCAGCCTGCCCAGCACCACTGACTGCCCGAGGGATGAGCTGGAAACATGGAGCCATCTTCCTCCTCTCTATCCCTGCACATCTGGCCAATCTCCAAGTTCTGTCAGTTCCCACCCTCAATCTCTCAATTTGTCCATTCCCCTCTGTCTCCCCTCTTACAACATGGCGATAGCCTCTTGTCCCTCCTAATCCACTCTCCACAGAGCACAGTGAAAGTGATCTTTTAGAAATGCAAATCTCATCACCTCCTCACTCTCCTGCTTAAAACCCCTTAATAGCTTTGCATTGCTTTCTGGATAAGGTCTCAAATCCCCTCCACAGCTCCTGAAGCCTGGCCTGACCAGCCCAGCCATGTCTCCTACTGTCTCCTGCTGCTCCCAGCTACTGCCCTCTGAGGGCCCCTCACCTTAGGTTCCCTCTGCCTGGAATGCTCTTCTCCTCATTCTTCCTGGCTTCTGCGACCCCCTTTAGGCCTCACCTCTGAAAGTCTACTTATAGATCCTCCCAGTTTTATGCTTTCTTGCCACCCTGTAATTCTCTCCACTGCCCTCAACACACGGGCGATTCAGTAATTGTGCTGTTGTGTCATCCTTGACTTCCATAAGCACTATGAGCTCATGAGGTGTCCTGGTCATCACCCGTCCAGGTGCTGCACACAGGTGGCCCAGGTCTGGTGTCACCCGGGCACCTGCTATGACCTAGCTGTCAAGAAGCCAGCAGTCTCTGGGGAACAACAGACACAGACCCAGAGAAGACTGTTAGTGAGACCTGAGAGACCTGAGGAGGGGAAAGAGAGGGGCTTTTAGGAGGTGCTAGCAGAGCTGGGCCTTAAGAAATGAAGAGTAAGCCAGGAAAGGGAATTCCAGAGAGTGGGAACAGCAGGAGCAAATATTAGATCGGTGCAAAAGTAATCGCGGATTTTGCCATTGTTTTTAGCCTGTTAAACCGCAATGACTGTTGCACCAACCTGATAGCAAGTGTGTGTAGCTTGCTGTTGCTGCAGCATAAATAGGAAGTAGTAAGAAGTGAAACTGGGAAGGCCAATGGGGACCAGACAGTGGGACTTTGAACACCTTCTCATTTTTTAAAAAATTGATCAGACACCCATCGGTCTGAGATTCCAAAGTCCCATCTATGTTGGAGACGCTCCTATCCATCAGGCACCATGTGGCTGAGAAGTGGCTTCTTTGATGCCTGTTGGAACTAGCTCAAGAGCTCCTGGGATGGCCATTGGGTCCACGGCCCCAAATTTCCACTTTATCAGCAGGAAGGAGAGGCCCAGAGAGCAGCAGTGATTTCCCCCTCAAACCCATAGCTCAGCCGAGTGGCTGAGTTCAGCCCAAATTGGGCCACCCAGCCTGCTCAGAGACTGTGCCCCAGGGGTCAGGGGTCAGGGGTCAGACTGCTCCTTCCCCGGGAAGGCTCCAGTCCCCTCTAAGTGGAAGGGCCCAGCCCTTCACACAGGCCCCAGGCAGGAACTTAAGCAAAGCAGCAGATTAGCTCTGTGAGGAGGCCCAGGCAGGGATGAAGGGGGTAGGGGCCTGTGTGAGAGTTTTAATTCCCCTCTTTCAGTTGCTGTTGCTAATTCAGGTCCCAAGGGGCTTGCTGAGTTTGTCCTGGACCCAGCCACTTAATCTTATAATACCTCCCAGCAAAGCCCCTTTGTTCTCCCTCTTGCATAAGGTGGTAGGAACTGCCGCTGCCTGCAGAACCCCCTCCCCCAGCACCTCCCACATCTCTCAGCCTGGAGCCTCTGCTGGTGGCTGTGGCTGCACCTCCGGTCCTTCCGAGGCCTCCAAGAACTTCCCAGTGAGGGGTATTTAAGGCAGCTAGCTGCTAATAAAGACACACCCCTGGATCTGTCTCCCCCCACCTTTGCGAGGCCCAGCATTGTACTCCACTGACCCTCCGTGCAGGAGAGATCCCCAAACTGTGGCTTTTACTCGTATTTGAAATAGGAAGGCCTTGGCTGGCTCAGAGACCGCTCCAGCTGTGAGGCGCATGTCCTCTGACCTCCCAGGGGTAATCTGGCTGGAGTCTTCCTCTCTTCTTTCCCCATTCCTAGGATACTGGCAACCAGCAGGCTCTGTGGACATGAGCTGTGCCGTTGTACAAGAGCCTGTGTTTAGAAGGGCCACATACTGGGTTTAATGCTCTGCTATCTGTCACTGTCTTGAAATTCTTAATAATTTTGAACGAGTGAGGTGGCCTTTTCATTTTGCAGTGGACCCCACAAATGATGCAGCTGGTGCTGCCTAGAGTTTAGAAGCAAGCCCAGGAGAGAGCCAGCCTGGTAGCCTGAGGGAACCTGTGTTCTGGTCCCAGCTCAGCCCTGGCTGGATGTATGAGCTTGGGTAAGTCCTTGTCTTCCTTCTAGAACTTAAGTTTCCCCAAGAGAAAATCAGCTCAACTAACACTGACGTGGAATACTAAACTAGTTTAACTAGTTTGACTACTAACCATACTGTCTATAACTATCCAAAAGGCCATGTTTAACAGGGGCCAAATAAAATGGAGATCACTGAAAGATAAGTTTCAGGGAAGGGACAGAAAACAAGAAGGGTGACCGATTAGCTCAGTTGGTTGGAGTGTCGTGCTGGTGGCACCAAGGTTGCCGGTTCGACCCCTGCATGGGCCACTGTGGGCTGCGCCCTCCTTAAGGGAGTCAGCTGTGCCATTGTGGCATGGGGCGGTGTGTAACCAGTGAACATGGCTGTTCCCCAATAAAATTAAAAAAAAA
>NW_017731422.1:2534276-2545637 GCF_001890085.2 Hipposideros armiger
TGAGGGGGTGGGGGGTGGGGAGAGGAACAAAACAAAGTGCCTGTCCTGGGCCTCTGTGTCCTTTCCCTGGAGGCCTGGACAGCTGGGCAGGAAGAGGGGATGGTCGGATTGGCCATGAGCATGGAGGGAGGGCAGGCATGGTCCAAGCGCCCATTACCTATTAGAGGCAGCCCTCTGAGCCTCCCTGAGTGGGCCAATGCTCTGACCGTCCTTGCTAGGTGTAAGGGCAGGCTCGTGCTTGTGGGGACATCCAGGGCTCAGCTGCTCATGTGGCACCAGCCAGGGCAGCCCCTCTCCACCCTCCCAGGTTCTGGAAGGACCCAGAGTGTTCCCCAGGGTATGATCACTTCCACAGATAATTCCCCCAGACCCAAAGGGCTATGAGGCCCTGTCCAACCTCCATTCTCTGACGTCCTCTGGCTGAACACTGCCCATATTGCAGGGAAGAAGTCCAGAAGGAAACAGCCCCTGTTCCTCGGGTGCTGTGAGCTACCCTCAGCCGGAACTCTCTGGGGCAGGGCCCGGCTTTGGCCTGCTGACACCAGCCTTCTGAAGGACCCTGAGGGGTTGGCTGGCTTCCCCCCTGGCTCCAGGGATAGGGGCTGGATATCTGTACAGCAAGGGGGCTTCCTGGAGCAGTGGCTATTTGCTCTTTTCTCCTCTTCCTCTTCAGTAGTTAGGGTAGGGCTCCACATGGTTAGAGTGGATGGGGTCCTATTGGGTCTCAGGGCTCTCAGGGTTTGCTCTCCGGCTACTATTACATGTGGGCCTGCTATATTCCAGCTTCTCGGGAAAATGGGCCATGCTAGCCCATGAGCTCCAGTTAGGACCGGGACCCTGCCCACCTGGTTCATAGGTACATCCCAGGTCCTAGCACAGTTGCCTGGCATATAGTAGGTGCTCCCTTATATTTGTTAACCGAATGAATGAAGAATGAATGAAGGAATGCGTTCTTCAATTTCATAAAAGGAAAGAATGAATTAATGAATGACGCAGCACCTGGAAGCCTTCAAGTCAGATCCAAGAAGCTCTTCCTTACTCACACACACGCTGTGTGACCAAACAGAATTCTCCTCTCGCCTGTGGTTTGCTCTTTGGAGTTGGAGTTGATACTAAATGAATGAAGAGGGGTGGGTGTGCCCCTTGTCCTCTAGGTCACAACAGCTCAGACTCCAGAATGCCAGGAGAAAAGGCACCCTGGATTACCATCACCAAACTCCTAGTGCAACCAGGGTGACCAAGGCCCAGAGAGGGGAAGGAACTGGCCCTAGGTCACACAGTGAGTTGGTGGGGGGATTAGGACTAGAACCTAGGATGCCTGACTCTACCCAGAGCTCTTTCCATCCCACCAGAGACCCAGCTATGCCAGCCCAGACATTGGAAGCTAGGTTTACCCCTGATCAGGCAGGCCTGGCCTGTGACCTGGGCCCTGGCTGTCCTGAGCAGTGCCAGTCAGGCCACCTGCTGGTCAGAATGCTTGGAATTGCCAGGGAGGCGGTAGGTTTATGGTTTGTTTGGAATCAGCCTTGCACAACTGCGAGGCCTGCAGGAAACTGGGCAGACCCCTTTTCTCCACCCCTGCTCTGGGGCCAGAGTACCGGGGGACCACAGGGCACACAGGGCCAAGGCACCAGATCAGGAAGCGAAACCTCACTGTTTATGGTGGAGATAGCTCCCCAGGCTGTTATCAGACCTCACGCAAGGATGACAGACAGCTGCTCAGGGAGCAGTGGGAATGGCGGCCAGGACCCCGGGCTGGGAGAGCGGGCTTTGGCTCCCCCAGTTGCAGTCTTGGAATGAACTCCAGCCACCCCCTCCCCTGGGCTGCACTGCCTGTTTCCAATATAGGCTCTCTCACTCTCTTACCATCCCTTAGCCATCAGTATTCGATCTCAGATCTCTCCCGTTCTACAGACGAGGTAACTGAGGCTTGAACAGGTTCAGTCACTTGCCAGAGCGCAGACAGTGAGGGATCCGAATTCATGTCTCTCTGGCTTGAACGGCTTCTCCTTCCCCCCAAAACTTGCAGTTGAGTGACTCGTGACACTGTCCAGTTCACACGGCAGCCTGCCTGCTCAGAGCTCTCTGTTAAGAAAGAGGCACAGGAGCCACAGCCACTGAAAAGATATATCAGGTTCTGATGTTAAAATTGGCAGATCTGACCAGGTCACTCCCTTCCAGCTGAAACCTTCCATGGCTTCGCGTGACCCACAGGGTAAGGGCCTAGCTCCCCACGCTCAACTGTGATCTCAGCCCTGCAGGCCTCTCCAGCCCCAACCCCACACACTCTCTGCTTTGAGCCTCATCATCTAGCCCCGAGAAGGCTTCTAACCCAGCCCTGGCCATGCTGTTTCTAGCCTCCAGACTTCGGTTCAAGCTATTTTCTCTGCCTGGACACCCCCAGCCCACTCATAATTTGAGACTCAGATAAAGTTTTACCTCCATCATGAAGACGTCCTTGCCTTCTCCACACACCCCACCCCCCATGTCTAAATCAGGTGCTCCTCCTAGGCCCCCTTAGTCCCCCGGCATACTTAAGTCACACTGGAGAGAAAAGGACTGCTTTTGTGCCAGTTCACCTGCCTATACTGTGAAATACCTGGACCCCAGTGCCTAATGGATGTTCCACGAATGCTTGTTGAATGAATGAATGAATGAATGAATGAATGAATGAATGAATGAATGAAATGGAGCAACGGCCTGGGGAGGTGAGCCTTGGAAGGTATGGGAGTGTCCAGAAGCTGGGAAAGTCCCTGGTCTCCTGAAGGAGCCAGGGGAATCCTGTACCTCTCTGGAAACACTGGCCGGACACCAAAAAGGTGAAATTTGACTGGGATAAATGAAAAAAATTCCCTGGCAGTATCCAAAAAGGCTGTGATCAGGTGGCCTGCAGCCCAGCTCAGGGGAATGGAAGGTCACCTCCTGCCCTCCCCACGGGAGGGTCAGGAACCAGCCAGGAAAGGTGTGGCCTCCAGGAGCTCTTGTGACTCCATCCAGTCCCCTCTGCCCCTCGGAGCAGCACAATACCTCAAGCTCCTAGACCTATAGGCAGGCCCAGAAGGCCATTCACTCTCAGAGGGAAGAATGGAAACCTCAACTGGAGAAAGTTTATGTAACCTTCCAGAAGCATGCCATGTGGCAGTGAGCCACAGAGGGGAAAGTCGTCCTGTGAAGCCTCTCTGTCTTCAGCAAGGTCCTCAAGAGGACTGAGCACTTCGGCACCAGGGTTCTCCTTTTTTTTAACTAAATGTATTGGGGTAACATTGATTAATAATATGATATCATTTTCTGGTGTACAACCTTATAATACAACATCTGTATACTCTGTTGTGTACGTACCACCTGCAGTTTAGTCTCCTTCCGTCACCATATATTTGACCCCCTTTCCCCTCTTCATCCTCCCCCTCCCCCTCTTCCCTTCTGGTAACCACCATTCTGTCGTCTGTATCTATGTTTGTTTGTTGCTTTTTGTTTTATTAATATATGCCATATATGAGTGAAATCATACAGTTCTTTTTCCATCTGACTTAATTCACTTAGCATAATACTCTCAAAATCCACTCACGTTGTCACAAATGGCAATATTTCATATTTTAAAAAAAATTTTTTTTTTATGGCTGAGTAAGCAACAGGATTCTTGACCAAGGGGCAGGTGGGGGAGAGGGAAATGTGCTGTCCGCAAAAACATAATCCATATTGTAATTTAATATTTGGAAAATGAAAACACACACCCCTGTTTTTCCATATACCAGCTGCAGACAAAGTCCTCGGCTGGTGGAACTATGCCGAGGACAGTGGGACAAAGACAGGGCCACCGTTTAAACAACGTCGATCTGCACTACTTGAGCGGTGTTTTCCGGGATGATTGTTTATAGACAATTGGTAAGTTATTAAGAATAATGACTGTCATGCATTGTTCCCTTCCTTCCCGCTGTACCCAGACAGCATTTTTATGTGCATTCTTTTACTTTGCCTCATTTGATGCATTAATTAGGCCTTGCTTTACATTTCTCTGCTCAACGTTAATCTTTTGTGTGTTTGCCTGAATTCTCCTACCTTGCCAAACACATGAAAATGCTTTAGGACAGTTAAACGGCTACGTTTTACACAAGTCTTACAGTAAGACAAGTACAATTTTAGCTTACTGGCGGTCAGAAATGAGGGAGAAACTCACTGTTGCTTTTCTGAAGGCCTTCTTTGGCCTTCTCTGAACACAGTCTCATGCACCCTTTGATCCTAGAGATCCCTGGTGCCCACTCTGCTCACCGACAGCATTATGGGTGTTTTTCCACAGTCCTTTTTTAACCTGATGAGTCTTTTGAGGACAGGTCCCAAAAGTATGGTCTTAACACCACCGCAGCAGAATCGCCTGGGGACTTTAGTGAACATGCAGATTCCTGGGCCACCCCCAGCCCCTCTCTGCTCCAGCGTCCCTGGGGTGGGACCCAAGAATCAGCCTTTTTCAGAACCTTTCCTGGCTGATTCTCCTGTGCACTCAAGTTTGAGAACCTCTGGTCTAAAGCATGGCAGGTATTCAGGAAATGTTTGCAGAATGAGCTGTTGGTGAATGAGTTTCGAGAGGTGTAGTGTAAACAGAAGTGCCATCTGTGGAGTTGCTCAGTGTTCCTGCTGATCATGACATTGGACAATGCTGCCTCTGAGCCACTCACTGGACCTTGCCTGGGCTACAGGCTCTGTCACCATGGGGTTTAGGGTGGTGGTCCTGGTGACTTGTCAAGCTGAAGTTTTCTCTGTGAGTGAGGAGCCCCCCCACCTTTTCCTAGTAACTCCTGCAGATGGGTACCTAGAGTGAGAGGCCAAGGGATCAGCAAACTCTCTCCCCTCCACTCCAAACTACAAACTGTATTCTCTGCCTTATTTGGCTACTTGGACCAGGGTCACCTTCTGTGGCCAAGTCATAGGTTCATTTCCAGTACAGAATATACACTTACCCCTTGGTGCCCATTAACCCCCTAATTCTGCATATAGACTACTCTATTCCTGGGTACAGCTTAAACCTTAATCCTGTGCACAGATTGACACCTAATCCTAAATATAGACTGAGCTCTAATCCTGGGTACTGGCTGAGCCCTGGTCCTGGGTGCAGACTGATTCCTAATCTTAAATTTAGACTGACTCCCCACTTCTAGGTATATACTTACCCCTGGTCCTGGGTTTAGACTGGCTCCTAATCCTAGGTATAAACTAATCCCTAATCCTGGGTACAGCCTAACCCTTAATCCTACCTAGCCAAGGTCTAATCCCCCTAACCCAGAACACAGGCTGATTCATAACCCTGGTCAGAGTCTGATCCTAAACTCTGATCTCAGTCCCCCTAATCTTAGCCACAAAGGGGCCCAGTTCCAAAACTCTGACCACAGACTGACCCCCTGGGGCTGGTCTATTGTGTGGGACATGTTAAAAGGGATGTCCTGCCCATGCAGGCCACAGAGCCACGTCTAAAACAGAGGAATGAGGTCTAACCAGCCAGTTTTGACAACCTGTGTCTTCCCTACCAGAGCCGGGGCATTGGTAGGAACTGAGGGCACTGGAAACTTGTGACCTTGGCCAGGTGCCAGTTCTCCACCTCCCACTATCCCTGCCTGGCTGCCCCTGCCTTGGGGTCCCTGGCCAAACTCCACCCCATCCACTGGCTCACTCCAACAAAGTCAAACATGAAAGAGAAGATGACAGGCCTGATGTAGGGCCCAGGAATGTGCAGGTATCATTAATGGACAGAGACCTGGCATGCTATGGCCTGCTCACTCCCAACCCCTTCTTGGGGTGGACCCCAGGCCACAAGAAGAGAGAGTGAGCCCAGAGTATGGTGCTGGCAGGGCCAAGGACTGTCCAGATGGGCAACTAGGGCCTGGCTTCTCCCTGCCTCACATAGGTTGGGGCCTCAGGTATGCCGTGAGCTGGTGGTGACAAAGGCTATTTGTAGGCTGGTATCTGGTCCATAGGACGCAACTGGCCCCTAAAGGTTCCCCACTTTCCAGGCAGGTTTGAAGGCAGTTCAGTCTTGGATCTAAAGGAATGGGGGTGGAAACTACATCTTATAGTTCCAGTTTCAGCAACCAACCCATCTTCCTCTAGGATAGCAGTTCTCAACCTTTCACAGGGGTCACCTAAGACCATCGGAAAACACATATTTTCGATGGTCTTAGGAACCGAGACACTGCTCCTCTATCCGTCTCCAGGCCCACATGCAGATACGCCCACATACGAGTACCTGGTGACCCCTGTGAAAGTGTCGTTTGACCCCCAAAGGGGTCGTGACCCACAGATTGAGAACCGCTGCTCTAGGAAAACATTTGGGTGGGTGGGCAGCAGGGGGGTGGNACTGTCTGGTTTTCCCAGCCCAGCACTCTTCCCCAAAAGATAATCCTATAGTGGTCTGCTGATGTGTGTGTGTGTGGCAGGGGGGTGGGTTGGGGGGTGTCACAGCCTCAGTCCTTAAGGAATTCCCAATCTGAAGGGGAAACATAGACCCTAACCTCAGGGAGCTCCCAGTTGGAAGGAAGACACGGAGGCCCTGCTCAAGCCAAAAAATAACCCTCTCCCCTCCCAATAGTAAAGGTAGGTGTCCACAGAGCTACTGGCCCCGTCAGAGGACAGACTGAAGGGAGCGAGTGAGACAGATAGGTCTGTCCAGGCAGCCTCATTGGAGACGCTCCTCATGTCAGCAGGAAGACTAGCCTCCCCTCACATACACACCCACTCGCTGGCCCTCACAGAGTACCCCAGCCCCAGGAATATTCAGGGCCCAAACCATCTCCCTTGATGCTGCCCAGGGCCCAGCCAGCTGGAAGCCTGTGCTCACTTCTCCCTGGGGAGTTGAGGGGTGGGGGTGGGGGGGCAGGAACCAGCCTCCCAGGCATTCCTCCTGCATTCCTGGGGACCATGCCTTCCTTCCTCCCTGCCTCAGCCTGGCCATAAACTATTTCAGGCTTACAAAATCCGCTCTGTTGCTCTCCTGCTCACAGTCCTCAGTGGTGGAGGCCTGAGTCCCTGCCCGGAAACCCGCAGCACCCACAGAGTCCAGAGGCTTCTGGTCAACTAGGACAGAGGAAACTAGGAAACTGGGTGACCTCACGGGCACCAACATCTTGGGGAGCACAGAGGGTGGGGACTGGCCCACTCCACAGGGCAGAGCCCTAGAGCCCCGCTCCCCAAAAACTGTGCCCGGGGAAAAGAGAAGTGGTTAGGAGGACAAGCCAGCATGTGTTTGAGGGTCCAGCAAGGACACTGAGATAGATCATCTCATATAAGGCTCACTTCTCTGCAACCCCCAGGGTCATGCCATCATCCCCATTTTACAGGTAAGCAAACTGAGCCTCCAACCAAAGCTCTTCTTTGGGTTTGTGTAATGTCTCCCCATCTGACCACCTGCCTTGCAGGGCTGGAGCCTGGTCTTCTGTCTCTCCACACTGCCCCCCTCTCCAGCCCACCCAAATATCAATAAATGTCAGTGTCCCTCTTCCTCATCCCCCTGCCTCCAGCCTGTCCTAGACATTCATGGAGTAGACCCCCCACAGCACCCCAGTCACCCTCTCCTCCCAGGATCCCCACTCTATGCTCCCATCCCCTATGCCCCACAAGCTTCTACCTTCCTTTCCCCTCCCTCTGGTCACCAGCTACCTGTGTTCACACCTATGGCTTCTTCTGTGCCTCGGAGGTTCCCCTGCCTCTGCTCTGGGGTGTGACTCAGGTCTCAGAGAAAATTCTTACCCTCTAGCCCCAGCTCCTCTCTCTCCTAGGGGACCTCCCAGAGTTCTGGACACAGTACCTGGGCAAGGTGATCCCTCCCATCTTCCGGCAACTGAGGCCTGGAAGAAAGGGCCTAAAGCCACCCACTCCGTGGGACAGGGGCCAGGTCTGACACCTCTCTGTGTTTTCAGAGTCTGGAACGGAGTAGGCACACCAGAGAGCTGACCAACGAATGAACCAACAAACGAATGAATGAATGAATGAATGAATGAATCCCACAATTCCTTACTGAGCAACTATGTATTGTAGATGCTGACAATATAGCCATGAATAAAACGGGGGGGAAAATTCTTGTCCCCATGGAACTTCATTCTAGTGGAGGGAGGGGGCAGAAGAGAAACTCCATAAATATATAATGTCAGGTGCTGCTGTGAAGCAAAATAAAGCTGGAGGTGCTGTGGTAGGGATGGGCTGGGTGTGTGTGAAGATGTTCATCAAAAGGGTGCTTTTGTGCGTATTAAGTCGAAGAATGAATATGGAAGATGTCAGGCAAGGTCCTGCCCCTACACTGCCACTCACTGTAATCTTGAGCAAGTCTTGCCTCCTCTTTGAACTCCAGCCTCCTTATCTGTAAAGTGAGATGGTTGGGCTGGAAGGCCAACATCGAGGTCTGGCCTCAGCTTTGACCTTCAAGGCCTCCAGCACAAAATGCCTCTGTGAATGTAATAGGGAAATTACAGGCAGCTTGGAAGCGGATCTGAAGGAGACCCTTCTCAGCCCCGGCAATTCCCCAGGCTCCAGTGTTTCTGTTGATATCACAAAATCTGCACATTGGGGAGTGGATTTGCATGCTAAGTCCCCAGGCTTCTGGGATGGCATGTCATGCAAATGTCAACAATTACCACAAATAATGAAACTGTATTCAAGCTTCTTCCTAGAGCGAGTGGAGGAGGGCAGGGTCACTTTGGGCTATGAGGGCAGACTTCTCTGGAGGCCTGGGGGCCAGCCCTGCCTCCTCTCCCCTCTCCTGACACCTCAAGCCCATTCTCTAACCCTTAGTCAGGTACCCCTGGCTGGACTGCCCTACAAGTGCCCACAGGAACCTCCTCAGGATCACTCTTGACAGTCGGACCCACCTTCCTATCTGGGGTACGGGGATAACGTCACCTAAGTCTCTAAGAGGAGCTTAGATCCCAACCCTGAGATCAGCCCTGACCTGCCCCGCCAGCTCCTAGGGCAGCAGCCTTTTGGGTCTGCAGCAGCCTGGGGAGTCCCAGAGAACCTCCCACTTCAGGTACCCACCCCCATGCCAGGCCAATCCTAGAGGCTCCGATCTCTAATGCCTCCCAAGATCAGTAAGCAGTGGCTTCCCCTTGCTGTGGATGCCTGGCCAGGATTTGCAAATTTCTCTCTCTCACTCTCTTGCGCTCTCTCTCTCTCTCTCTCTCTCTCTCTCTCACACACACACACACACACACACACACGCATGCGTCCTCATCCTGATTCTTGTGCATTCGCTCTCACACACACAGTGGCACACACAAGCACACACTGAAACACATAGAAAACTCCCACCCGGGACTAACGATCTGGGGAGAAGAAAACTAACATTCATAGGGAGCTTTACCTGTGCCCATCTCATTCAACCCTCCTCCCAACCCTAGGAGTGAGTGATATTGGAGCACTCCTACTTTACAGAAGAGGAAATAGAGGCTTCAAGTCACTTCAAAGGGAATGGCTGACCCAGGAGACAGCCTGGCCCTGTGTGCCGCCTGTCCCATGAGCCCCCTGCCCCCGACTCCCACCTGTGTGCACAAGTGGAGGTGCTGCTACAGATGAGGCTCAGTCAGGAGTCCAGGAACTGAGGTGTTGAGCCTGGTGCTGCTGCTGCCCCTCCAAGAGATTCTGGGCACAGCTCTACCCCTCCAACGCCTGAGTGTCCTTGTTTGGGAAATGGAACTCCTGACACCACTCTTTTGTCTTTATGGAATTGCACCAGACAGCCCTTAAAGGACCCTTTTGATTCCCATGTCCAGGGTTCTCCAACGCCAAGCTGGAGCCTCAGGCCACCCAAGGTTGCACGCCTGCTCCATGACCCGGGCCAGGGCCTCCCGGAATGGCCCAATAGGGGAGGGGTTCAGGAGGGGCTATGCCAGGCAGAGCCTTTTCTTCTGTTGGCCCCTAAACACAACCCACACTAGTGCTGACTTAGAGCTTCACCTGCTGCTGACATCAGCACCCATCTGTTTGTGGTGGGAAAGGAGGCCTCCCAGGGAAACAGGTTTGCTAAACCTCAGCCAGGAAGGACCTCCCAGCTGGGCTGTTGGAGCCCGTTTGGTAAATACCCTGGGCAGGCGCCTCTGGAAAGAGGAGTGCGTGGTCCGAAGCAATGCTTCCTCCAGGCAACCCTCTCTCCTCTCCAGCCACCCCACACTGTGATAAAATTTCCATCTCCAGCTTGGGATGTTTCATAGCTACTCAGCCCATCATCCCAATAATCATCCTTCCTCTAACATCCTATCTCCTGCACCATGACCCCCTACCACTGCTGTCACTATCCTCTCTCTATCTGTCATCTCCAACTATCGAAACCCCATCATGCCCCACCTTCCTCCTCCATCATCATCCTCATCCTCCCACCAGCAGCACTCACCCACCCAACCCAAAAGGTCACAGTCTAATCCATAAGTGATCTCACTCCCTGTCTAAATTGTCTACTAAGCGATCAACTTTGGCTGGAATAATAGCCAGACCACAAATCTGGGACCCGACAACACTTCCAGCAGGCAACAGCGTTCTGTCTGCTACTCAGTTGGTGTCCCTTCCAACAGGACCTATTCATACGGTCATCTGCACATACTGGGAGGATATGGACATTTCCCTTACTTAATAACCACCTGTCTCAGGGTGGGCTGAGAGGGGCGCAGCTCGATGCAGTGCCATGTCTAGTCCCTGTGAGCTAGCACCAAGCCGTGTATCTGGCTTGTGTAAACACACACACATCCCAGGTGCTGAAGAACAATTAAAAGTGATCACAGTGGATCAACCTCCCTAATCAATCTTACCTGTCTTAAGCTCAGATAAGCCTGGAGGGGAATCTGTGTCCAAATCTGTCATTTCTGACAGCAGATTTCTGACAGCAGAATATGCTGGATTCCCCCTTAGAGAGCCAGCTGGGGTCGATGGAGTTCACACCTCAAGTAACAGAAGAGCTTGCTTTATCCTTCATCCAGCCTGGCGTGTCTGCAATTTGGCTAGAAATTTTTCAGAGAAAACTTAAATAATATTCTGCTGTGATGTAGTAAAAAGAAGAAGAAGAAGAAAAAAGCCAAACACCAAACCAACCAACCAACAACAACAAAAAAACCCCACCGCATTTTGGGATCCAAAATCTGAGTTGGAACCAAAAAAGATTTGTTTCGGAATCCTGAATTTGCTACTTAACTGCTGTACCTCAGTTTCCTCATCTGTAAAATGGGAATGAGAATATCTGCCTCACAGGATTAGTTGGAGGGCTGGGTGTGTTAAAGAACTCTTAAGGACCTTTTTTTTTTTCCAGGCCCAGCTTGACCGCAAGATTGAGCTGAATCTGAATAATCATTCTAGAACAGTGCCAGAAAAAACAGCACTTACTATCTTGTCTGACACATG
>NW_017731422.1:2545962-2564188 GCF_001890085.2 Hipposideros armiger
CAGGCCCAGCTTGACCGCAAGATTGAGCTGAATCTGAATAATCATTCTAGAACAGTGCCAGAAAAAACAGCACTTACTATCTTGTCTGACACATGTAATTTTAAAAGTTCTTTTTATATGGGTCACTTCTAAAATCAAAATTAAGTTCATCACGGTCACGGCAGTTAAAACAGAATAATGAGTTCTGATGATTTCTTTTATGAAAACCACTTAGTTTTATACTCTGACGCTCTCTTCAGCTTTGATCAGTTTTAATTTTTACAATATGTTTTACACAAAACATTGTATCTGTTCTTCCCTGCGTTAAGTCTTGCCATGCCCTTTGGCCAAGGGCAACTCAAATATGAACTTCCTACTGTCACTGTCATGGCCACAAGGATTCCAATGTTGCTCGGGACTTGTGCAGAGAAGGAAGTAGTTGCCTCTTCCCCCACCCTCTCCTACCTCCCACCAGGAGGACGGTTCAAGCTGAGCCCTTAGAGGGCAGACCAAAGCTTTAGAGCAGTGATTCTCAAAGAGTGGCCCCCAGCCCAGCGGCATGAGCATCACCTGGGAACTTGTGAGCGAGGCAGAATTCTCAGGCCCCATCCAGTGTATGCCAAATCAAAAACTCTGATTTCTGCACTTGAGCATGTATCACTCAAGTCTGAGAGCCACTGCATCTAAGAACAGAAACTCTCAACCGCAACATGTTTGGACAGTGGAGCCATTAAGGCACATCCAAGTCCGAGGAAGTCACGTTAGCATGGAAAAGAAAGGAGGGAGGGCATCGTTGGCATAGACCTGGGAGCCCACACCCTCAGTGCTCCTGGAAGCATGCGGGAAGGATGCCCTGGGGTCTGGAAAGACATCAGGAATCCTGGGAATTATGGGGCCGTGAGGGAGGCGGGAAGGGAGCAGTGTGTCTGGCTGCTGCTCAAGCCTCTCACTGGCTGGGGGTCCCAGCAGCTTCCCACAATTGCCTTGGCCTCTGTTGGCAGGAGCCTCCTCGCTCCCCAGGCTCACGCTGAACTCGTTAGTGATGCTGGCAGTCCCAGCTGTGGTTTGGCAATGAGGTCTGGCCACCCCCCAGACCCAGTCCAGGACCATTTCCCTAATAGGGACCTCATCAGAGGGCTGAAATCGGGGTGCTCAGGCTTTGAGTGTATAAAGCCCATCAACCCACTGCCCTAACCATTGTCTTCCCTCCTCCCTGCCTACGTGTCTGCCGCTGCACCAGGCCTTAGAGCTCCAGTGAAGAGACGCACAAGCCAGGATTCCTGCCCTAGAATTGCCCATCAAGCTGTGGGGAAGATGAACAACAGAGGCCACTGTTTCCCAAGTCCTAAACCGCGTGCCAGATTGTGTTGGGCTTTGTGAACATTATAGGACTTAATGAGACAGTCACCCATGAAACAGATACCAGCCCAGAGCAGTGAACTGTGAGCACTGGGGGAGGGTGGTTGACCAGGTATGCGGAGTTGAGAGAGGAAGACGGCTGAGAACAGGGTAGTCGGAAAGTTTTCCAAAGGACAGGAAGCCCAGCGCCGATCTGGAGGCAACAAGAATATTGTCTTCTCTGTCTCTCTCTTTATCTCTGTGTGTCTACCTCTCTGTACCTTTTCTTCTTTCCATAAATAGACCTCTCTGTAAATGAGCAAGCTCTCCTTGTGACAGACTGTGATCCGGTCATTAAAACCCAATGAACAGAATGGATAAACAAATTATGGTATATCTGTACATCAGAACACTACTCAGCAATAAAAAGCAGCTATTGAAACAGCCACAACACGGATGAATCTCAAAAGCATTAAGCCCAGTGAAAGAAGACAGATGGAAAAGACTACATACTATGTGACTCCATGCATATGAAATTTCTGGAAAAGGTAAAACTACACAGAAAGAAAGCAGATAGATCGGCAGTTCCTTGAGACTGGGAGCCAGAGTAGGGACTGGCTGCCAATGGCACAGGGGGACTTTGTCCGTGACAGAAGTGTCCTAAAACTGGATTGTACTGATGGTTTCACAATCATCTTAATTTACTTTGATCATTAAATGTATACTTAAAATGGGTGAATGCGAAGGTGCATAAATTTTACCTTCATACAGAAGCACTACAATTAAAGAAGATAGTGATAGATGGATTGATAGATGGTTATACATGTGAAAAAAAAACAGTTATAAAATGTTGTTTACATGATTAGAACATGTGATTGTGCTGATATGGGTGCTCACGGTACAATATTTTCAGCTTTTCTGTATATTTGAAATGTTGGGGAAATTTTTTAAATCTGGAAGCAGGAAGATGCTCAAAGGATCTATAGTTTAGCAAGGTCATTGTGACCAGCAGAATGGTAAAATGAAAACCACTGACAGTGGTGTTGGTGAGGATGTGGAGAAACTGGAACTCTCATACACCACTGCTGGGGGCATAAACTGATGCAACCCCTTTAAAAAATTGGCAGTGTCTTCCCCGTAACACAGTAATTTCCCTCCTAGGAATGTAACAGAAGTGTGTACACTTCTATACCACAGGCATAGATAAGAATGTTTACAGCAGCATTATTCACCATAGCCATAAACTGGAAACAACCCAATGATTATCAGTGGAAGGGATTAAAAATTGTATATGCATACTATGGGATACTACACAGCAATGAGAATGATTGAACTGCACACACCACAGGGTGAATTCATAACACATGAATTTCACAATGTTGAACAACAACAAAGAAAATCAAGCACAATTGAGTCCATGAGATGTGGTTCCATTTATATCATGTTCCAAAGCCAGGCAATACTAATTGTCAAGAATAGAAGACAGAAAACTGCCTGCCTTTGGGGCAGGGCGGGGAGGGGCGACAGCAGTGGGGGATATCAGGCAAGGGTTGTGGAAGCTGGCATGCTTTATTTCTTGATCTAGATCAGGGGTTGGCAAACTGCGGCTCGCGAGCCACATGCGGCTCTTCGGGTATGTACATTTGGCTCTGAAGTAAAATAAAAAATGAAAATAAAACTATCATAGTTTCATTTTAAAAATGTTTTAAGGATATTATTCACATAATGGTAATTTCATTTGTTTTATAGGTCTCACAAAACTTTGAGGGACAAGATTGGCTTTTCCGTCTCAAAAGTTTGCCAACCCCTGATCTAGATAATCAGTTGCACGCAAAACTCATAAGTTGCATGTGAAAAAAATCATCAGGTGGTATATTTATGATTTGTGCATGCTTCTGCATGTGTGCTTTGATTAAAGTTTATTAAGCAATCGGAAAAAAGAAGCCTATTGGACCTCCACTCAAGGATGCCCTCACCTTAAACCTGACCCCTGAGGTCCGGTTTGCTCCCCGCTCTGAGCAGCCCAGGATGGTCAGCGTATGCAAAGTCCTTGGCATTTGTCAGATCTGCAAGGTCTTTGGAGGGGAAAGAGGCGTTGGAGGCTTTGATTCCAGGCTAGCCCAGGGAGCCTGCAAAAGTCCTAGAAAGTCTGGCATGCCACCCTAAATCAGAGTGAATTATAAAGAAGCATTCCAGCCTGGGCCTGTGTGAGATCAAGGTATGTGCAAGCCGTGAGTGAGAGGAACAATAAGAATCGGTGAGAGACGCAGCCGGCCGGCTCTCCTGCCCAAAGCTGCCATCCGCAAACAAGCCTCTGCTTTGTCACAATTGTCTGAAAGGGCTTTCATAAAAATCTACTCAAATCAACTCAGTAGGAACTCCTTTTGTAAAAGGAATATTCATCCTTTAGGTATATTTTGTGTTGGTGAGGTTTCAGTTTTCAGGTGCTAGATCTCTCAGTGCGGGGTCCGCCTTTCTTTTT
Source organism: Hipposideros armiger (assembly GCF_001890085.2). Taxonomy (NCBI): domain Eukaryota; kingdom Metazoa; phylum Chordata; class Mammalia; order Chiroptera; family Hipposideridae; genus Hipposideros; species Hipposideros armiger. The sequence continues at coordinate 2,549,762 of NW_017731422.1, forward strand.
ATCATCAACGCCAATTTGTCCATGAAGTGAAGGCAAAAGCGTTGGTTGATAATGTTATCTATAATAGGAGGTCTAATTCCAGGTAGAATAGTCAGGTTTCCCCATTATCACAGCTAATTGTGCACTGGCATTGTCTGTGTGCCTTCCTATGTGATAAAATGTTAAAAAATGTGATCAGACATTGCAAGTCCGACTCAGGAATGAAATGGTGACAACAAGCACATACTAGAGTATTACCAGATTTAACCAACAGTTTTGATGCGCTAACAGACCCAGAGAAAACAGCCACCAACAATGTATAAAACTTGCTGCGAGCACCATCATGTTTAATAAAAATGTCTAGAATGAATAAAATGTGCATGGGCCTTGGCCATCACCTTTAGGGGATTTTTTTCTGGCTGTAAACCATTTAGCCCATATCATGGGCTGGCTTCGCCCAGCAAATACCCTGATAGACTTGGGTGGTTGGGTGGAGGAGAGGGGAGGGACTCCAAGGCCAAGCGATCCCCCAGGAAGCTCCATCCCAGGTTCTGTGCCCAAATAAATTTGAGAAACGCTCTGTCCAAGCGAAACAGCACTCTGTTGGCAAGGCTATGAGGAAACAGGCTTAACTACAGCTGGTGGCCGTGCAACTGGGACCACCTTCACTTAGGGCAACCTGGCAGTACCTTTCGAAATTAAAAATGCACATGGCCTTTGACCCAGCAATTCTACTCCCTGGCATTTTTCCTACAGATACACTCCCACAAGTACCAAGTGACGTGTGGACAAGGATATTCATTTGCGGCATTGTTTATAGTAATAAAAGCCTGGAAACAGTCCCACTCTCTCAAAGGGGGCATAGCAAAATAATCTTGGGAGGAGTCGCTCACATGTATTGAGTGCTTACTGCACACCAGGCAGTGTCCTAAGCCCTTTACAAGTATTATCTCATTTAATCCACACGAAACGCTCTGAGATACGTGCCACTATGAGGAAACTGAGTCACTGAGAGATTCAGTGACTGAAGCAAGGATCTAAATTCTAGCGTTCTGTCTCCAAAATCTATGCTCTTAACCACGCCGCTGTACAATACCTTCCAAATGAAAAATTTAAACCACCTGTTTGATGGAATATGCTGGAGCCATAAAAACAGACAAGATAGCTCTATGTGTACTCATGTAAAATGGTATGCAGATATATTGTTAAGTGAAAGAGGGAAAGTGCAGGGCAGGGTGGGGGAATATCACCATTTGTGTGGGAGGAAAAAACGTTGTATGTATTTTGGACTATTTTTAAAAGGATGCACAGGAAGCTGATAACTTGGGGGCCTCCAAGAACGGGAACTAAGTAGTAGCTAGAGGAAGAGATGGGAGAGAGACTTACATTTCTGTTTGAATTTGTTTTTCAGTCTTTATTGTATTTTGAAGTAATTTCAAACTTGCAGAAAAGTTGCAAGAATAAGATAGAACTGCCTATATAACCTTCACCCAGATTCACTAATTGTTACTGTGATTGAATTTTTTTCACCAAGTCCGTATAGTACCTCTCTGAAATAAAACTTCACAAGACAAAGTTAAACAAGTATTGTCTACCTCAGAAATTGGGGAGTATAAAATGTTAGGTGCTTAAATCTCTCAGAAGGGAGCCAACTGCTTAGCTTTTTTAGGAAGCTGATCTTAGGCTTCCTCACCCAGCAGGGTGTGCCTGAGCCTAGGGTTTTGGAGAAGGGGGCTAAGGAAGCTTCCAGAACCATAGAGCTGAGGCCAGAAGCAGCTATGCTTCGCTCAGGGGATGTGGCAGGACAGGGACAGGGCAGCTGATGAAGGGCTGCTGCCTCCCATAAGGTTCTCTCCAGAGGATGAGGATAACAGCATGTGGGGACAAAACGGAGGGGTGCCAGGTGTCCAGCAAGCCCTCCCAGTCCTGCCTAGGCCCTTTTATTATCTGTTCAAGCCCTGGTGTCACTGGGCTCCATGCCTGAGATGGGCCGAGGTCCCTCACCCTGTGAGCCAGACACCATGGAGTGAGGCGGGGGGCAGGTCTAAACACATGGAGGGGTGGGCTGGGTTCCCTGCCACCTTAAAGGCATTGCCCCCCCTGAGCACTTGCTACTTAATCCCAGAGTCCATCACTTGTCTCCTGCCCAGCCCTTGGGACTCTGTTGCCCTATAATATTATACCTGCCCTAATTTTTTTCTAGTGCTTTGCAAGGGTCATCAGTTTATTCCATGTGTGTGTCATTCTTTCTTGCCCTCACCTTCACCTGGGATTTTTGTGAGGGCAAAACTGTATCTTCCCCCCAGACTGGGGCTCCCTGACTGAGTACAGGGCTGTGTCTTCCCCCCTCAGACTTGGGCCCCTCAAGTCAGGGACCTTGGAAAGCAGTAGATTGGGCACTGTCCCTGGGGCTGCTCCCATCATTTCTTTTGGTTCCAAGGCCAAGGCTCTGTAGAGCAGGCGCCCATTTCACAAACCGCCAAGTCTGGGTGCATGTATCCCCTGAGGCCCTTTGCCTGCCTGAAAGGGAGGCTGAAGGCCTGTAGCTGACACTGGCAGGCTGGTGGCGGGGCCATTGCATAACAGCAGCCTGGCTGCAGGTTTTTGATGATTCAGCACTGTGGCCTGCACAGGGCTTCTGTGGGGCTGTAACCAGGACAGGGCTCCTGAGAATCAAGCAACAGGAGGCCCAAGGAGCCCAACTCTCATCAGGGGACCCTACACTGTAGCCCTGACACACTGGGAAGGGGACACACTTCCTGGGCCCCTCCTGGCTGCCCTAGGCCTGGCCTCTTGAAGCACCTGGGCCTGAGTACAGGTGCCTGGGCATGGGTAGGGGTTCTAGCCTGGTATTGGACCAGGGGAGCCACCTTGCCATCAGGAACCCATTGTTTGGGCGGTAGGGTTGTGGCCCAGGAGGAGAAGAGCCTGGTGGCTAGTGAAGGGACCCCATGGGCCAGCCTGGTCTTGGGGGGCTGGCTTGGCAATTCTTTTTCAAACCACTAGATGTCACTTCCACTTCAAAGGAACCCACGTGTTAGCATTTTCCTCCCTCAGGTCCCCCGAACCCCACCCCACTCCCGCTATTCCTTCTCCAAGTCTTACAGATACACAGGCCACAAGAGAGAACTCCACTTTCCTCTGAGGACCGAGACGCTGGCAGCCTGGCCAGAAGTTGCCTCCAAGACTGAGTTGAAGTTTTGAGGAGCCTCTTAACACCCCACCCACCCCTGCAAAAAGCTAGAAGCAACAGAACCCCATCTTCCCACCCCCCACCCACCTTACAGGTTATTATGGGGATGGTATTTTCCAAAACCAAAAATAAAACACATGGCCAAACTAATGTGAATGTATTTAGGGGGGGCAATACTTGAAACAGGGGATATACCCTCAAAGATCCTACTCAGGGCCAAGAGATTCCGGGTTCACCAGGGGCCACGTTGTCCATCCCCCTCGCTTCAGACTATCATCAGGAATTTCTGGTGAGGGGAAATCTGAAGTGAGATTCCTGCGACTTCGCTTTTCTCCACCCACATTCCCAATATTCAGTCAACACCTCTTGGTTGGCTGGTGTCAATTATTACGTCTTAGCATGTGTTTTATTCTGCATGAGTTGCACAATGACCTCCACGGGGCAAGTATAATTTTAACCCCATTTTACAGATGAAGAAACAGAGGTGTGGAGAAGTGAGAGAGTTCTTCCTTGAGTCTCTCAGCCGCATCTCCCTTAGCCAGACCCTCACAGAGATGGAGCCTGGAGCCAGGTGGTTGGTTTTAGTCACAGCTCAGGCAACTGAGTAAAGATTCATTCTCTTTAGCTCATTAATTAGTACGGACTTTTACGCAGAGATTTCCAAACTTGGTTGCACACTAGAATCACCTGGGGAAGTTTTAAAACTCCTGATGCCCAGGTCACCCACATACCAATTAATTCAGAACGTGGGAGGCCTAGAGGGAGAGCTGGGCATCCGTATGTTTTTAAAGCTATCCAGATGGTTCCAATGAGTAGCCAAGTTTAGAGGCTTTAACAACCCCACCCCCAGCCAGCCGCCAGACCACTGAGGATTTACCTATAGGCCTGTCGGGCGAGGAGCATAGGCTGTGGTGCTATATGATTATTTAGCTCATATTTCATAATAGAATACTCAGACACAAAGAGCTCACACACTAAGCAGGCCTGTATTGTTACAGGCATACCTCGGAGATCCCGCGGGTTCGGTTCCAGACCACCGCGATGAAGCACGTATCACAACAAAGCTAGTCGTCATCATTTTGCTAGCGGAGGGTCTGGCCTTCGATTTGTATTAAAAAAAAAAAAGCAACATCTGTGAAGCACAATAAAACAACGCGCCATAAAGTGAGGTATGCCTGTGCTTTCCTAGAGAGGCAAGGCTGAAACTCAGAGAGGCAACGTGCCCAGTCACCAGGTTCCTAAGCTAACAGCACCAGCACTAAAACCCAAGTCTTTGGAGTCCTCAAACAAATGCTCGGGCCTCTGAGGATAATGCCTCTGAGACAAGGTCAGCATCTTCCAGAGCTGTTAGCTTAACCCAAAGAAAACAGTTCCCAGTCAGTACCTGACCCCTCGCCCTGGCCACTGACCCACGGCCAGTCATAACCGTGACTGACCCTTTATCTTGACCACAAGCTTGCTCCACCCTGGCCACAGCTTGACCCCTAACCCTGACCACCACTGACCCCTAATTGAGACCACAAGCTGTTCCGAACACTGGCCGGTGTTCCACACATGTTTGATGCTGGTCAGAATGTGGAGGGCTCGGGCCGCCCAATCACAACACCAGTAAATAACTGTGGATTCATGATTTCTTTAAAAAGATCTCTAATACTTCTCGGTTAACTGTCAGGTGTCAAGACTTCCCCAAAGCTCAAAAACATTCAGCCAGTCTTTCCACTTCCCACCTTCTCTCCTCTGTGTACCCAAGGCTCACCCTTCCCCACTGTCTGATCAAACTCACACTGTCACACACGCCTCCTGGCCCCTGCTGTCCCCAGGCCAGGATGCCCTTCCCCTCCCCATACCCCATTCTCCAGGATCCCACCCCCAACCTTGCCTCTTTAGGAAGTCTACAGGGCCCACAGCGTCCCACGTTGTCCAGGCTGACTGACCCCCTTCCAGTAAGCGTCACCAGGCCCCCCAGAAGAGCAAACGACCACCCAGCTGAAGCAGCTGAAGCAGGTGAGGGAGGTCAGGGCCAGCATCTCCTCGGGAGTGAAGGTCAGATGGCAGGGGACGTTCGCCTACGTATGCACTTGCATACGCACACATCCACCAAGTATGTTTATAGAGTTCTGAGCAACCGTAAACTTGGCTCGCTCCGGCTGACCCCAGGAGAGGGAAATCCATAAACACCTCCTGCTCCAGCCAGTTCCCCCAACAAGGCAAGTCACCTCCCAGGACTTAGACGCCTCATCATCACAGGAAACTGGCTGTACTTACCTATTTTCTACTTGGTGAACGACGCCTAGCCCCCTGCTCCCAACACAGGGGGAGGGCTCCCTCCAGGATCCTGCTTGTGGCCCTCCTGAGTCTTCACCGCAGCTGTTCCTGCACCTAGGAATGCCTTACCCCTCTCTTCTAACCAGCCTCACCACGCTGAAAGGCACATATTAAGTCTCACCTTCTCTAAGACACTTCCACTCATCTCTGTCACACATAGTGAGTACATTCTGGAAGGGGCTTTAGGACAAAAAGAAGCAGTTGTGGAATAAGATGAAACATTTCACTATTTGAAATCTATTCCTTTGGCTTAAGCATTGCTGTCTCCTCAGGAATAGTCCCTGGGTATTTATGTGGATGTGCCCCATCAGAGGTACGTAGGCGGACACTACCCTGGACCATGCATTCTGGCTCTGTCACTACCCACTTCGGGGGATGATGGCCTCTCAGAATGCATAGTGAGGGAGAGAGGCCTGAAAATCTCTAGGGTCTCTCACCTTCAGTAGACAGTGGTTTCTCCTTCCAATCAAGGTTTTTTTATTGGGAAATCACATACTTGACCTTGCCACTTTGAAATGTCACCATAACTTTAAAGGGGGAGAGGAATTCTCCTGAGTCAGGCCTAAAGCCGGATGATATTAAGTTAGCTGTGAGGGAGGACTTCCAGACTGCATTACAAGGCTTAGGGGACTGTAAAGCAAAACCACAGAATGTCTCTTCTGGAAATCTTTAAAATGCAAAAAAGATGCTCCTGAAAGGCCGAGTCTTGACTTTGCTGAATGTTAGGGGCCTTTTATGATTATTATTAAAAGGAGAGAGAGTATGACCTCTCCTCGAGGAAGGGGGTAGGGGTGCAGGCGTTGATGGAGTTCCCAGTGGCAAATGATAGAGAGCTGAATGCGCCCAGGGCCTCACCCCCACCTCCTCCATTGTCCCCTGTTCCCCTTAATGAAGGCTCAAACCAGAGCAGCCAATGAGGCTTGGAAAATCCGCCTGTTGTGTGAGGAGATTTTCCATAAATCTCCCTCATTCAGGCCGAGACAGCCCCATGCCCTGTGGAGGGAGGGCTGCCGGGATCCTGGGGCCCCTCATTAAGAACAGGTGCTTTCTGGTGGGCTCCCTGCTCCTCCAGGCCCCTCAGCTGCCTGGGGGGTTTGGGAACAGGGGAGGAAACCCACCCAGCCTCCCTGGAACCACCTCCAAGGAAAATGACCTTGGGCCCCTTCAGGCCAAGGACATGAGCTCTGACTCACCAGTGGCGTGTCACTTTGGAGAATTGTTTGGCATAAATTTGCTAGCCACCCGTTCAAGTCGTCCCTTGTGAAACTTTATAGACCTCAGCTGTGGAGTATGGTAGCCGCTATCCACATGGGGCAATTTAATTTTAAATTAGTTTAAATTAGGTTTTACAAATTCAGTAACTCAGAGGCACAGTTTAAGTGCTCAGTAGCCACATGTGTCTAGTGGCTACGATATTCAACGGTGCAAATCTAGAACACTTCCACCATCTATTCTATTGGACAGCTCTGTATAACCAGTACTAGGCAGAGCAGCCTCCCATGGGTGAGGATGGACCCATTTAGGGCAGAAATTCCGGCCTCGACAACAGGAACAGACGTGTGGTACTGACAATGGAGAAGGCTCCAAGGACTCAGGAGCCCCATCTGAGGAGGGAGACACAGTCCTCAGGGAGCTCCTAGCCCAAAGAGGGTTAAATAATTCCTTGGCCAGATCTTGTTTTCCCAGCAGGTGAGGAGGAAAGTGTCCAGCTGTCACTTAGCAGGCTCATTAGCGATGTCTTCTGGGGCCTTGCCCTCCCCAGGGGTAATTATTAACAGGCCTCAGGTATAGGAGCGCATGCAGCCCAGGCCTCAGCCTCCCATTCAGCCAGCTGGGCATCCTGGGGGGCCCAGAGCTGAGAGTCCCACCTGGAGACAGCCCCAGGCCTGAGTAATGCCCCCCTTCCAGCCCCCCACTCTGAGCCAAGCCTTGCTTCATGTTTAATAAGATGAACCTCCAGCAGAGGGACAGGGCACTGACCAGGAAAGCTGCCCACCCCCTCCTGGCTAAACAGTGGAAACTGTTCAGCATTGGGGTCCATCCCTGCAGCCTCACAGGGGAAGGTCTAGTCCCCCCAAACCTGGGCCCAGCCTACAGCCTCGTCAGCAGGAATTTTCCACATTTGCTGAGATTTCAGTTTGCCTTCCCTATTAGCTCAACAAGCATGGATGGAAAGATGACTAAGGTAATTAGTGACTGAATGTAGCTGGGACAGAGAGGCCAGGCCAGGATGGGGCGGCAGCGTTTGCAGTGTGGCTGGAGAGGCTGTGAGTCAGCCAGAAAGCGTGAGCACACAATGCCTGGGCCAGGCCTGGGAACCTCAGTCCAGAGAGAAGAGGGTTCAGGATCAGAGACAGCAAGTGACAGCTTCGGCCTTGTTACTGTGGAGACAGCTTCAAACTGAAGCTCCTTCTACCAAAGAGGGCACCAGCCCCTGGGTGGGTCAATGGGCCTTAGAAGGAAGAGGCTATTCTGCAGCCACAGATGGCGACCTCTCCCAGGCCCATGTTCACAGGGGTATGAACAAAAAATTGGGGATGCCACTGACAGCCCAACCTGAACGTCTTACTGTTGGGTGGACAGGCCAGTGGTAGAAGTGGGTTCTTAGAACTATCTTCCTGTGACACGTCCCAAGCATGACCCCAGCCATCAATGACTTCAGTAGACTCCTAATTCTTTTGATCATACACCTCCATTAATAAAAAGTCTGTGATGTGTGCCTCAACATTTGTATATGTATTTATAATATACACGTACTACCATACTAATAAATTATGTACATTATTTTTTAAAACACACACAAAAAAGACATTTTAAAAGGAGGAAAGAAAAAATAAATAGAAGTAAGCTTCCAATGCCTTCCCAAGTATTGATGGACCAGTCTTGCCCACACTGTTTTGGAGACCACTGATTTACTTAAAGACTGGGTGACACATTTCTAACTAAGCTCATTAAATGAGCAAATCTTCTAGTGTTTGCAAATTCAACACCAGCCAGTCCTCCCAGGTTAATGTTAAGATTAGTTGTTATCTCGAAATTAGTTTCAACTTGAGCTGACCCTTATGCTGGGGTAGAGATGGCGGCACAGTTGATGATATCAGCTGACAACAGGCTCAGAGCGCTCCCCCACCGCACATCACGGCTCTGCCCATGTTCCTTTCTCCACCTTGACAACTACTCTTCCTTACAAATTCCTAATTGCTGCTCTTCTCCAGAATCCCTTTCCTGAATCTCAAGCTGGTCCAGTGTCCTACCTCTAAGCTCCCACAGCCCAGTAGGGATACCTCCATTCTGGTCTTTACTCCATTGCGCTGCAGTGATGGGTTTAACCCTTTGCTCCCTCACTAGATTGTGAGTGCCCATGGGGCAAAGGGTTGCTAAACTCCTCATCTTTGTATCCCCTGATACCAGCAAATCCAGACACCCATATACTTACCCATATCCTTTCAGCACTCACCATTCAGACATTTTGAGCCCTCTTGGGTGCCAGGCAGGCTAGGAGTGCCAGGGAGTTGGCACCACCCCACCCCTTCTCCAGGATCCCTCAACCAATGACTATAGGACTGGGGGAGAGGGGGATAATGCCACAGCTCCCTTGCCCTGTGGGTAGTAACTTTGAGGTGAGTGTTCTCCACAGTCTCCTGGGGGTCCCCCAGCATGACCCATCCACAATTGCCCACAGCAGTCACCAGCTCGATAACACGTATTTTATCAGCTTCCTTCTTTTCCCTGCTTCACTTCCCTGCTCCTTGACTGGTGTTTCATGGGATCACTTCCCAAAATCAGCTCCTAGCATTAAAATCCTTATCTCAGGGGAACCAGCCCAAGACAGTGACATATACTAGATGCCCCACAAATTCTAATTAATGAGGGTCTACTGAGCACCTTCTATGTCCCAACCATGGAGGCTTCAAAGAGGGGGAAAGCTCTCTGGGCTGGAGCAATAGTGGAAGGTTCCTGAAGGGATAGATTGAGTTGGCCATCAAGGATCAGCAAGGTGGAACAGGCAGACAGCCAGGGAGATGGAATTCCCAGAAGGAAGGGCAGAAGCAAAGGTGGGGAGGCTAGAGAGAAGGTGACCAGTGCAGAGGGCAATGAGGAAGCACGGAGTGACACAGCTCATGCCTGCTCTGAGGGGTTTCCCCTCTCCATAACTAGCTCCCAGGTTCTTCTTCCCCTAAGTCCAGAGACGTAGCAGCTAGATTTAGGCCTTGGTATTTGGGAGGAGGGGCTTCTGCACAATTCCATGCACTGGCAGAGAAGTAAACCCCCTCTCTACCCCCGCCCTTTGGAGCAATTCTCACTAAGAGCTTTCTCCAGTGAGTCCAAGGGATTAAGCTGACTTCTGGGAAGGCCAATGCCTCCACCTGCCCCCTCTCCCCATGTCTGGAGAAGGGAGGGAGGCAGAAGGAGGGAGCCAGGGCTTCTTGGTGCCTCTGCTGATCATTAGGTGCAATTAAAAGCAGGAGGGAAACGAATCTGGGCACGCTGAGAGTGGGCCCCGTAAATCTCCTCATCCACCCTGGCCTCTGGGAGTCCTGCCTGAGCTGGCAGCCTTGCAGGTGGTAGTGGCAGCAGCAGTGACATCCATTCTGGGTACCCACCCTCAGCCAGAAAGGGCTTGTGGGCTTCTTCTGAGGCAGCAGGCTAAGCCCCCCACCCCTTAGGATAGAGCTCAGAGACGGCTGGCCTAGGAGTCCAGGTACCTGGTGCCCAGCCTGGCTCTGCCATCTGCTAGTTGGTGGACCTTGGATGAGTCCCTTACCCTACCCATGACTCGGTTTCCCCAGCTGTATGGGGAAGGAACTGGTTACTGTCCTTTCAGCTCTGGTGGTGTATGTTCTAAGTCTGAGCTGCTTTTTGCCTGAGATTCTTCAGTCCAGAGATTGTAAAGTGTTGACCCACAAATCTCAAACTAAGCTGCCCCAGGGTCCCAGCTGGGGCCAAGGTGCTGCTGTAAATACTGACAATTCGGAAGGAAGAAAGGAGGCTGGCATCTGCACACTCAGGCAGGTTCCAGAGAGAGAGGATTCTGCGCTGGCCCTCCTCGGAGCCTTCGAGGCCTCAGTAATGCCAGACCCACATGTGTAGGGTCAGGTTGTGTCTGGCCTCGCCTTGAGACATGAGTCTCAGGAAAGAGTGACCACCTGGAACAAAGATGGGTTCACATAGAACAAATCATGAAGTTCACCTTATTTTCTCCTCCTGCAGGGTCTCTGGTCCTGAGGGACACTGGATACTGTAATTCCAGTGGGACCAAAATACATTGGCGTCTCCCATCTTGTGATTCTCCCATTCATAGAGGACCAGCCTGAAAGAACAGCATGGTCTTTGGTGGAGGACAATAAACTTCAAGGAAGATTCCTCACTGAGGTGAGGTCTCAGGGACCTAGCCATGTCCTGGGAGAGCGCTCTAAACTGATACACCCAAGCCCCACCCACCCATCCACAGGCAAAGATAAGTCAATGTGGTAAATAAAGTCAGGAGCACGGGCCCTGCCACAAAGCTTGGCCCTAGGAAATCTTCACTCTCCAACAGAACACTGCATCCATTGCACCTCAGCCAAACACCTTGTAAATAAAAGTATGTCCAAATTAAAACTATGGTAGAATATAATTTTTCACCTAACAGACTGGCAAAAATCCAAAATAAATATAAAATAAATTGATAGTACATTTTGTTGGCCAGGCTGTGGGGAAATAGTCACACTCGTCCATTGCTAATGGAAGTTTAATTGTTACAATCTCTGCAGTGGACAATTCTGCAATATGTAGCAAGATTACAAGTGTATATAGCCTTTGGCCAACAATTGTAGGTCTGGGAATTGATGCTACAGGTACACCTAGAACATTCAAAATGACGCATATAGATTATTCACTGCAGCAATGTTTGTAAAATGTAAAGATGGAAATGACCTAACTCAACAAAGGACTGGTTGGATAAATGACAGATTAACCATACAATGGAATGACTGTGAAAAAGAAAAAAGGGTCAAGGCATTCTTTATATACTAGTATCCAAATGAAGAGGCAAGGTACAGCTGTAATCCTCTGCAGAGGATGTCAGCTTTTATGGAGAAAGTGCGGACATAAGAAAAGAAATTTTAAAATTTATGCCTTTCCTAATGGAGACCAGGTGAAAAACTCAACAACCTTGAAGGAACTTGCCCTGCCCACTTCTCTACCTTGGAATGAGGAGCAAATGAGGTAATAGGTGAAAGTCAAGTGCTCTGGACACTGTCACAGACCAGGAGAAGGCATAAACAGAGCCTGGCTGGAATTAATCCTGTCTCCAAGTCACCACCCTCACCCTCCAAGGCCTCCTGACTTATAAATTAAGCCCCCAGGAAAAGAGTTGAAGTACACTGTCCCTGACCTGGTTAGGGCCAATTGTCCTGGACCAATGAGGAGAGAGCAGAGGTGGAGCTTAATATGTAAATGTGCATTGGGTCCGGGTATGAGCAGCCCCGCCCAGGTCCCCCTTCAAAGGAACAAAACCCTATATTCTGGTGGTTCCTGCGCTGTTCACACTGCAAGTGATGTTTTAGTTTCAGCAGGAGCCATCACACTAAAGTGTATGCCCTCCATTTGAAATTGCTCATGTTTTGTTTGTATTTAAACTGCAAATTGATTTTCATTTTGGAGTCGTGTGTAAGCTGAAAGTGAAAGGTGTTTTATACCTCATTGTATTTTTGCCTACATCTAAGTAAATTGATTATAGTTAATATGGGATTCCCTGAAGATCTTTTCCCCTTGAAATGAGGTCCTTGACATTATTCGTGGTTGAGAAAAATCTGTTTGATAATGAGCTTCTCAAGAACCTGGGAGAAATTTTTTTTCTTTCTATTTTTTAAAAGGGGTATCCTTTTGAGAACACAATTGGTGCTTAGGAAATGTTTGCTGAAATAATTATCTAATTTCAGTAGGAATCTCAGAAGGAAGTTGGTGGGGTCCTGCCCCTCCCTCATTGATTGCAGCTGGCAAGGAGGGGGCTTCATCATGGGGAAGGAGGTGTAGCAAGGCCAAGCGCCCACACCTGGCCTGCATTCTCCATGCATCTCTTACCTGTTGGTGCCTCCAGTTTCCTGCCTGGACATAGGGGTGGTGGTGGCAGCAGACCAGGACAGACCACTGCCAATGTCGGGTGTGGTCCCCAAGTCGATGGGAGCGCGTTCCTGAGATAGGGGTGCAATGGCTGGAATGTGAGGGGCCAGAGGCAGTGATGAACCACGCCAGCCCAAGAGCTGAACAAATATTGACTCTGAGCAGGGCGGCCTCTTGAAAGCTCTCCACAGGATGCCTCTCGCTGTTCCCCTATCTCCAGCCACCATTATGGCTGGGTGCCTCCAGCTTGAGGGAGGGTGGGTGTCCTGACTCTCCCTCTGAGCCCCAAGGCTGAAACTCAGGCCTGGAAGTGTGTAGCACCTGGAATAGGATGTGAGCCTCCCTGAAACCAGGTTACCCTTAAAATGCCCCCTGGAGGCCCTGGTCCCAACCCATTCATTAAAAAAGAAACTCAGTACAGGCCCTCCTAATTCTTGATAATAATAATGATGATAAGTAACATTGATTAAGAGGTTTCTGTGTGCCAGGCACTGTATGTACTAAACGCCTTACATGTATTAACTCATTGGGTCCTCACAATAACCTTAGGAGACAGGTATTATTTTTTATCCCCATTTTCCAGATGGCAGGGACGGAGGTGCAGGGAGAGCGAGAAACGCCAAATAGAGAAAAGTGTCTGAAAGATATTGTGTCATTCTGTCCGTGGATGTAGAAACATGGAGATGGGAGGTCCTTAGAGAAGGCTGGGTACCCACCTCCTTTTCCAGAGGGAGAGACTGAGGCCCTGAGGGGGAATGACTTACTCAAGGTCACTCTAGGCTACAGAGCAAAGGTGCTGCAGATTGGTGGACATTTCTAGTGAGCTGACCACTGAGCCTTGGGTTACCTGAGGTCTTGTCTTTCAGGAATCCCAAACGCTTTGTTTTCTCTTCCTACAGGCTTAGTACTCCGAGCAAACACTCCCAGCTTCTCTCCCCATTGAACATCTTTCGCCTTTCCCACCTCACTCACCCTAACCATGACAGTTTCCAGGATCGCCCCAGAAAATTGCTTTCCAGACCCCAGTCACTGGGCCCTCTCTTCTGTGGCTCTTCCAGTATGTTTTGGGAAAACCTCTATGGGCTTGTTACCCTACTTGCCCAAGGAGGGCATCGGCCTGGATAATCCCCAAGATTCCTCCCTCTGTGCCTCTGAGGCGTGAGGAATCTCAGACTCTGTTTCTGTACTCAACACAGAGTGGTTGCTGTCTCCACCTGGGCCCTGCTCCAACCCAGCACGCAGCTGGGGTCTCCCCTTCGGTTTCACAGGTCATGAAGAGAGACAGGAAGACAGGAAGGATGAGGGAGCTCAGAGAGGGGTATTCAAGAAGGGGTTCACTCCATTGCCAACTTCCAGTCTCCCAACCAGACATCATCCGTCTCTCTCCATACACTGCTCCAGCTTCCAAGGCCTGGCCAGACCCCTAGAACCCCCTGTCAGCAGAAGAAAAGGGAATGTGAGCTGGGATGGGGTGAGCGAGCATCTCCGGGGGAGGGGTGCCTGCAGCCCTCTGACCTAGCAGCCTGGCTTCTCCTCAAGGATGCTGGGGATGGGGACAGGCCGCTCCAGTTCTGCCAAGGGCAGCACCTTCTGCTCAGAAGGAAACAGCCTGTGTGTGCCCTGGCCTGCCCCGCCCGGGCTCACCCTTGCCTTCTCAGGTCAGTGACCTCTGGAACTCTGAGAACACTCAGGACCTCCCACCCTTCTGCCTGTCTCCAGATCAGACTTACTGAATGCAATTCCCCAGCAGGGAAAAGCCTCCTGGGCCCTCCCCTCAGCTCTCATTGACCACAAGCTGCTTGGGCAAAGGGCAGGGCAGCTCCTCC
>NW_017731422.1:2566121-2570970 GCF_001890085.2 Hipposideros armiger
TTATGAAGCTCACTGAAAGATGGCAAAAGGTTATCGAACAAAACGGGCAATATATCATTGATTGATCTTTGTTCTTTATATAAATAAATGACCTTTGAAACACATAGACAAAATACGTCATGACTTTTCCGACAACCCAATATGTATCCTTCCCGTATTTGTTTATGCAAATGCATGTAAATATTCTTGCTTTCCTTTCTCCAGAGGGAAATTTCTGGTAGATAGAACTAGTCCACTCAAAAACCCAGGATTGTATCCCAGTTGTGACGCTGACCTCTTTGACTTTTACAACCCTCTCCTGGGTGGGGGTGAGAACCTGAGGCCCTGCTTGCTGTGAGGAAGGAGGCAGTCTATGTCGTGGCCCAGCACACAGCAAGTGCTCCATAAGTGCTTATTGGTTTGGAGTTCTTTGAAACAAGAAATGATGTGACCTCAATCTGTTCCCTGTGCCCTTCCATGGGGCAAGTGGTTTTGGAGACAAGAGCTCTTACGGTGAAGAGAGTGGGTTGTGAGCAGGAGACTGAGAAATGGGGTGAGGCCCATGCAAATGTAGAGGCAAGTGGCACTTCTGAGGTCTGCGGGCTCTGGGAATCTCCCCCATCAAGGCCTCCTGGTCCTGGGAAGAGAAGTCAAACCCATGTTTCCCTGGCAGCTCGGGCCCCAGCAGCTTCGGAGGCCAGGTCTAAAGCCCTATCTAAGGTACACAGCATTATCTCCATTCCTCCCCGCCGGGAGAGCCCAGGCCTCCCAGAGGGCCCGGCTCCCACTGATTCGTTAATGTTTACCGTAGCTGGAAAACAGCGGGCACACACTGCTTGGGCCACCTTCCTACCCAGAAATGCACCTGGGGCATGCAAACACCACAGACAACAGATCACCTCCGAGGGTCCCCTGTGAGCCCCTTTCACAGCCAGGCAGGAACTGGGCAGCGCAGACTGCTGGTGTCAAGTCCCTGCACACTCGCTGGCAGCCCTGGTTCCTTCAAGTCCAGGGAGGAACAGTGAGACAGATAACAGAGACCTCACGGTCCAGCACAGACGTGGCTGGTCCAAATCGAGATGTGCTGTACGTATAGAATGC
The DNA here is from genome assembly GCF_001890085.2 of Hipposideros armiger. Classification (NCBI taxonomy): domain Eukaryota; kingdom Metazoa; phylum Chordata; class Mammalia; order Chiroptera; family Hipposideridae; genus Hipposideros; species Hipposideros armiger. The sequence goes on from NW_017731422.1 coordinate 2,567,202, forward strand.
ACACGAATTGTGACGACTTAGCACGAAAAAGTAATGTAAATTATCTCAGTAAGTTTTCAGATATCAATTACCTTTTGAAATGATAATATTTGGGATATATTAGGTTAAATAAATAGAGATATAAAATATATTATTAAAATTAATTTCACCTGTTCATTTTACTTATTTGTGTGGCTAGTAGAAAACATGAAAATACAGATGTAGCTCACATTGTAGTTCTATTGGACAGCGCTGACCGGGAGGGTTATAGGAAATATGTCTTAGAGTCTGTACCCTTTTTCTCCTGCCAGCCCCCCGATATGGTTACACCAACTCCTCCAGCTTCTAGGACCTGTCCTACCTCCTGCCATTAGGCTGGAGGACAGGAGCCAGGTCTCTGTTCTCTCCTAGTTTCACCTGAGATCCCAGACATTTGGGAGGGGACAGAAGTGGCAATGCGGGAGCCGGCCATCCACGCCCTGGGCCAAGTCAGTGGCAGCGTGACCCAGGGAAAGCCAAGCCCCATCAACCTCCTCTGCGCTGACTGAGGATCAGATTAGAAGTTGCTCGTTTCATTCAGGTGGTCTTAAGAAAAGGCATCATTTTCCCCAAAATTGAGATTCAGGCATTCGGCAAGTTGTGAAACACACCTAGATCAGAAATGGCTTGGAGTACTCACAAATGAAAAAATTTCAGGCAGAATCCACAAATAAATGTAGGAAATGTCATAACACAAAGTCTGTCAGCTTTCCCTCACTCAGCCACATTTTTAGACACAAACCCTTCCTAGGAGAGCTTTTCTTGGAATGGAAGACCCCCAAGTTCACCCTTCCAAGCTCAATGCTCTAGTTCTTCACCCATTTCTCATGAAGCCTCATTGCCAAGTCCTTAGCCTTTGTGTAGACTCAGTGTGTCTACCTTCTACCTCCCTACCCCAGCTGAACCCACTTCCCCTCAGGTGCCTTGTGCTGCTGAGCCCAGCAGGTCAGTCACCTCCCTCGTTCTGGATAAGATATGTCCATTAACCCAGCCTGTAATTGCCTTGTTCTTCAAATCATTACGCGTCACTGCTGACACACCAGGAGTTGTCAACAAGCCTCCAAGTCTTTTGTACTAAGTCCCTCAGCCCCTCCCACTTAGACAGTTGGCATTTGGGACCCCAGTGTAGGGCCTGGCAAATGCCATCTTATATTACTGTATCCCTCCCAGCCACCTGTCATGGCCTTTCTGGGGGCTGATTCTCTCACTGGTCACTGGTGGGAGAGAATCCTTTTCCTCCCAGTGGGGTCAGCATAACATCTAGGCCCTCCTCCAAGTCATAGCTAGTGGTGGGATGGATTTCATCCCTACCATGCCCGCATAGTACTCTTGTCACTGCTCTGGTCAATCCTCAGTCCTCATTCCAGTTGGCCTCTTAGCACCATTTGTCCCAGTGGTCACCCCTCTTGCTGAAACCTTTTTTTTTTTCACTTGATTTGCAAGCCATCACACTCTCCTGGTTTTCCTTCTACCTCCCTGGCCACCCCTTCTCAGCCTCCTTCACTGGTTCATTCTCAGCTCCCCAACTCTGTAATATTAGACTGCCTCACTGCTAGTCTTTGCACCCCTTCTCTTCCTTATCTTCACTCACTCCCTTGGTGCTATCCAGATTAGAGGCTTTAATTATTTGTAAATCTATGACTCCCAAATTTAAATCTCCATCTCAGATCTCTCCTCCAAATCCCAGGCTCGCTTGTCCAGTTATAACCTCACATCTCCACCTGGATGTCTAATGGGCTTCTCAGCCCTAGCATTCCAAACCTGAACTCCTGGCCACCTCACTCCCAGCTACACCATCCCACAGGCCACACCATCTCAGGGTCTGCGGTCATGTCAAACTCCATCCTTCCAGCAGCTCAGATCAAACATCTTGCGCTCATACTTAACTCCTTCCTTCCTCTTGTATCTCACGTCCAATTTGTCAGCAAATCCTGTTGGCTCTGTCTTCAAAACATATCAGAATCCAACTGCTTCTCTGTCACTTCCAATCTAGTTCAAGCCGCTATCATGTCTTGCTTGGATTTTTCCAAGAGCCTCATGACTTTTGTCCTTGCTCCTGGGATTACTACAATTTCAGTTCCCTGCCCTTGCCTGCCCTGCCCACCCCCACCCCGCAACCCCATTCACCAGTCTATTCTCAACACAGCAGCCAGAACCATGCTATTAAAACCTAATTCAGATCCTAACCCTCCTCTAAGACCCTCCAATGGCTCCCACCTTGCTCCGAGTAAAGTGTGAAGGCCTCACTGGGGCCCCCAGGCCCTGCATGACCCAGTTCTATTTCGTTCTCTGCCGTATCTCCTCCACTCTCCCCTTTGCTCACTCTCTCTGCTCCAGTCACCCACCTCCTTGCCCCCCCGTCCAATACCCCAAGTAAAACACAGCCTTTGCAACTGCCATCCTTCTCCAGATGGCCTCATGGCTCCTCCTTCCTTCCTTCAGGTCTTTGCTCAAATGTCACCTTCTCAGTGAAGCCATCCCTGACCACCCCATTTGGAATCGCAACCCCAGTCTCTGACACTCTACATCACTACTTCCCACTTAATTTTTCTTCATAGCACTTTTTTTCTTTCTAACATACTATATACCCTTCTTACTTATTTTGCTATTGTCCATCTTCTACTACTAGAATACATGTTCTGAAAGGACAAGGGTTTTTGTTTCATTCACAGCTGTGTCCCTAACTCCTAAAACAGCACCTGGCACATAGTAGGTGGAACATCAACACAGACCAGTGTGGGCTCATTTAAATGATATTCTTGGGGTCTAGCCTTCTAATCTCCTACATAATTAACTTATTTATTCTGGTTTCATTTATTGTCCGCCTCCTCCTGTAGAACATAAACCCTAAAAAGGAAGTTTTTGTTGTTGTTCTAGTTTGTTCACTGATGGATCCCAGTGTCTAGAGAAATGCAAATAGTAGGCACTCTATGAATGTGTGTTGAATGAATGGATGGCCGTTTATCCAGCAACCAAGGCATAAAAACCTCTTCAGGACCCCAGCTGTAGTTATCCGTTTTGACCATGGAAGAGCCTGAGAGACTTAATCAAGAACTTTGTTGCGTTCCCACAATTTCCACATCTTCCAGTCTCTAATCCTCCTCAGAGGCAGAAAATCCATTAGTCAGCAATCTTAATTTAAAAAAAAAAAGCATATTAAAACTAGGATTTTCTTCTATCTGATCATCCAGCACCAGGAAGACCTGAATGTTAGAAAACACACTGTTAGCCAAAATATAGAAAAGCAGACATTCAAGATGGGGACGAAAATTGACACAAATTCTAAGGGATTTGACAGTATCCATCAAAATTAAACATGTATACATTCTTTGGCTCAACAATTCTATCTCTGAGTATCTATTCTATAGAAATACATACATATCACATATATCAAACATGCAGAAAGAGACATATAGACAAGGTCATTCATTGTGGAAATGTTGATAAGAGAGAAAGGCTGGAGATGGTGGAGAGCAGGTTGAATAAATGACAAAGCATCCATCCCACAGTGCTCCAATGGTGTTAAAAGAATGAAAGAGCTTCATGTTCCCTGTTGTGTAAAAATCTTTAAGATACTGTTAGAGGAAATAAAAGTTAGATAAAAAATGGCAAGTGAAATATGCTACAATTTGCCCTTTTAAAAGGTAGATAGATGATAGATAGATAGATAGATAGATAGATAGATAGATAGATAGATAATATGACTAAACAATGGTAACTGGAGGGAAACGGAGGCTAGGGGTCAGGGCTA
>NW_017731422.1:2571139-2574604 GCF_001890085.2 Hipposideros armiger
CGCCTTCTAAGAGCTCACAAACTATTCCTTTTACAACCTACAAAGATCCTCGCCAGGACTGCCCTCAGCTGTGTAGCTGCAGATTCCAACCTCCTCTTCTTTTTAAACCCAGAACCACATTTTCCCTTTACCAGGCCCCTGTGCTCCAAGCTTCCTCAGAGGGACCAAGTGGACCCAGCAGTCTTGTTCACAAGCTTCCTTTGTACCTGAAATGTTGCTTTATGGGGAGAGGCCCCCTGCAGACCCCAGGAGGAGCTGCTGCTCATTCCACCTACAGGGCCCCCCACCGCCCCACTTCTCTTTCCTCTCCCATTGTGGCCCTGCTCTGCGTCTAAAGGCCAGTCTCCAGGTCTCCGGCAGAGGGGCAGCAATACAACCCCCAGGTCACCACCCTTTCTCCATCAGGGTTATGCCATCAGGCCCAGCACAGCCTCGTCCTCCTCCATCTCTATGGGCTCTGGTCCTGGCTGAACAAGATTGGGTTGCCTTGGGGCGGCCAAGTAGCTCAGTTGGGTAGAGTGCGTGCTCTTAACAACAAGGTTGCCGGTTTGATTCCCGCATGGGATGGTGGGCTGCACCCCCCGCAACTAGATTGAAAACAGTGACTGGACTTTGGAGCTGAGCTGCGCCCTCCACAGCTCGATTGAAGGGCAATGACTTGACTTGGAGCTGATGGGTCCTGGGAAAAACACACTGTTACCCAATAAAAATTTTAAAAAGAAATGAATTAGAAAAAAAAAAAAAAGATTGGGTTGCCTCGACTATCTTTCACAAGGTTCTGCCTAATTTTGTCTTCCAGACACCATCTTTACAGGCCATAGCCCTGTCTTGTATTTGCCTTTCTGTCCTCTGTTCAAGCCTTCTTTTTTTCTTCTTCTTTTAATTTTGTTGGGGAATTGGGGAAAGGGGACAGCCAAGTTGTTGTGCTTCACTCTTAGTTGTGGAGGGCGCAGCTAGCTCAGTTCCAAGTCCAGTCACCGTCTGGCTGCCCATCGGCAGCTCACGGCCGCTCAGCCCAAAATGCCGTGTTCAATCTTAGTTGCAGGTGGGTACCCCACCATTCCGTGCGGGAATCGAACCAGCAACCTTGTTGTTAGGAGCACGTGCTCTCACCCACTGAGCCGTCCTGTCACCTGTTGGCAGCTCAGCAGCAGCTCAGCTCGGGTGCAGCTCCCTGGCCCATGTGGGAATCGAACCAGTGACCCCGTTGCTCAGAGCTCACGCTCTTAACCAACTGAGCCACTCAGCCAGCCCCTGTTAAGCCTTCTTAAAACATCGATCTGGCAAAGAGCTCCCATGCCACCCACTCATCTCCTTGGCCACCTCCCCTCTTTCTTCATCGCAGGGACCCAGACTACCCTTTGTGTGATTGCACAGTCTGATGTACATTTTGGGAGCTTCCCAGCCCTCTTAAGACATCTTTCCCTCCCAAGATCTGTGCCATGGAATCCTGCCTATCTTGACACTGAAATATTGGCCGGCTGACTTTGGACAGGCTCTCAGCAGTTCTCAGCTGGATGGTTGAAAGAACTCCCCTTGCTTCAGTCTGAGTTTCTTCTGGCCTCTCCCATCCATTCTCTGCACCAGCACTGAGTGACTTCTCTAAAATGCACAGCTAACCCTGCCCCTCCACTGCTGAAAGCCATTCAGGACCCTATAGGATACAATCCAAGGTTGCAGCATGACTTGCAAAGCCCACCATGGTCTCGTGGCTTGTCACCTCTCTATCTGCACCACCCACCTCTCGCTCTCTCTCCAACTTCACCCTTTAACTAAACATCTAATTATGCACACTTCCCTAGACACACTATTATTTCTCTATGCTCCTGCTCCTGCTGTCCCTCCTACCTAGCACGACCTTCCAACTGCTCTCAATAGGAGTGCTCAAGGCCTCACTCAGGGGTCGCCTTTTGTAGGAAACCTTTCCTGACACACACACACCCTCGCCCCAGGTAGAGCTAACTCTGTCCCTCTGGGTTCTCTTTTCATCCTGGGCCGAATCTTAGCTCTTACCACACATGACATTCTACCTAATAGCCATTCCTCCCCACCCCTTCCTCATTGCCACCAGAACCCCGACCTTTTCAGGTGGCAAGGTATCCAGGCTCAGGGGATGAATCAAGGTTCACCTAAGCTATCATGAGCATTCTGCTCCCCGCTGCCCAATCCTTACTTTCCCGCCTCCCTTGCAGCAGTCCCACTCAGTTCTGGCCAATGAGACATGAGAGGTCATTTTCTGAAGAGGCTTCTGGGAAGCAGAAGATAAAAATATAGCCCCCATGTCCTCCTTGGCCTTTTTCTTTTCTGCCTTGAATATCATTGTAGGAAGTATCATAGCTGCCAACTTGCAACTATGAGGCAACAAGCATGTTGGCATGTTAACATATTGAGGATGGCAGAGCAGAAAGATAGAAAAAGCCTGCGTTTTCAGTAACACCGTTGAGTCCTTTCACCAACCTGGAGCCACCTGACGCCAGCCTTCCTGCTATGTGAGACTGATAAACATCTGTATTGTTCAAGTCACTGTCCGTTGGGTATTCTGTTAACTTGAGACCAAATACATTCCAAACTAACAGATGTATTATATGAAAATGCTCTTATGGGGGTTTGTCTCCATGACTATATGATATGCTCCTTGAGGGCAGAAACGGTATCTTATTCCTCTTGGTGTTTACAAAGCCTAGCACAATGACTCAATAAATGATGGTTAACCGAATTGAACTGACTTCCCTTCCCCGACTATTATGAATAAGGGGACAGGTTTCACTTATATCCCTGGTTCCCCCCATCACTACCAGTCTGCCAATACACTCTGCCAACCAATCCTCCTCCCTCCGTTCACTTCCCGCAACCCTCTGAGAGGTGAAACGGTCCCCAACATCAGAAGAGAACTAATCAAATGCCCAGCAAATCCTCAGAGATGACGTCCCTACCCACTGTGTCCCGCCCTGGGCCAGGTGGGCACTGTGCATCAAGAATGCACCGTCTCTGTGCACCTGCTGCCCCAGTGGCTGGATGACAGGACACACACCCTGCTGGCTCCAACCAGGTCACTCTTCCCAGAGTCCGGGTCCAGGTTCCTGTTGCTTCAGGGAATCTCACCTTTACTCTCTTTAGAAATACAAGTTTTCCCAAGGCAGAAACTTGGCCTTCAGGATGGACCCAAGACTAGCCAAGTGCAGACACCTAAGTAACAAAGAGAGCACTGCATCAGTCACTCTCAACCATGCTACCTTCCCCAGTCCAGCTCATTATTAATAGACCAATTATTTAAGGCACAAAGCATACCTTTTAAACCTAGTCAATGAATGCTGAGCACTTAAACCACAGACAGCCTTTCATATTGATTACCCAGGGCTCCAAATATGTGTACTAAATACTGAACATGGAATTTGTCTTCTGGTAAAACTTAACAGAGACTATCACCCAGACACAGCTTTCTCCCTTGCCCACATTCTCATCCGG
>NW_017731422.1:2579864-2618131 GCF_001890085.2 Hipposideros armiger
GGTTAATATCCAGAATATACTATAGAGAACTCCTAAAACTCAACAACAAAAAACCCAATTCAAAAATGGACAAAGGACTTGAATAGATATTTCTCAAAACAAAAATTTACTAGTGGTCAATAAGCACATTAAAAGGTGCTCAACATCACTAATCATTAGGGAAATGCAAATAAAAACTATAATATGATACTATTTCACACCCATTAAGATGGCTGCTATTAAAAAAAAAACACAGAAAACCACAGGTGCTGGCAAAGATTTTGAAGAAATTGGAACCCTGTACACTGTTGGTAGGCATGTAAAATGGTACAACTACTGTGGAAAATCATATGGCGGTTCCTCAAAAAATTAAAAATGGAATTACCATGTGACCCAGGAATTCTACTTCTGGTTATACATTCAGAAGTATTGAAATCAGGGTCTTAAAAATATATTTGCACACCTGTGTCCATAGCAGCATTATTCACAATAGGTAAAACATGGAAGCAACACAAGTGTCCATGGATGGGTGAATGAATAAGCAAATTATGGTTTATAGCCATACACTGGAATATCATTCAACCTTAAAAACGAAGAAAATTCTGCAACATGCTATAATATGGATGCACCTTGAGGACACTATGCTAAGTGAAATAAGCCAGTCACAAAAAAGACAAATACTGTATGATTCCACTTATGGGAGGTATTTAAAGTAGTCAAAATCGTAGACACAGAAAATAGAATGGAGGTTGTCAAGGGCTGGGGAAAGGGGTAGTGGAGGGTGGTTTAATGAGTCCTGAGTTTCGTTGGACAAGATGAATAAGTTTTAGAAATGGATGGTGATGATAGTTGTGCAACAATAGGAATGTACTTTATACCACTGAACTGTACACTTTAAAATGGTTAAGACAGTAAATTTTATGTAACGTGTATTTTACCACAATGAACAAAAATTAAGTAAAAGAACTCGGGGCAAAGTGTAACTCCAAAGCCAGCCAGGCTGAAATGAGAATGTTCCTTTGAGGCAGGGACAGGACAGAGGCAACAGAGAAAGCAGCATCATGAAGAGCTGAGTGTACATACAGGAGGGTAGAGCTGACCTCTGTCACCAAGCCTTGCTATGTTCTGGAAGTGTCACTTCCTCGCTCAAGGACTCACTTTCCTCATCTGTCTAGTGGGGTTAATAAAACCTGCTCTGCCAATCCCATAGGAAACCGCGTGTGCAAAGGGCTTGGGGAAGATTAAATCGTGAGCATGTGGTATTTGAGATTGATGATAACGGTTAAAAGCCACAGTCAGGAATGTGGTGGAAATCGTTAGATTTAAGCCCCTGAGTAAAAAAAGGTGTTCATGAAGAGCTCTATGAATCAGAAACAAGAGAGTGAGAGCCTTCCCAGAAGTGGGGACAGCCCTTTCCATAGAAGGCTCTCCTATGAGGGTCACCTTGTCCACCCCTCTGCCTCCTGCAGGCCAGCCCTGCTCAGCAAGCCCCTCTGAGCCCCTGCCCCTTTCATTTGGAAGCCCCCCAGGCTGCAGGGAGGCCACAGACACTTGTAACCACACAGTCCAGGGCTGTGACAGACAATCCAGCCTGTCTGAGCTCAGGGCACTAATTCTCATGGGGTGTTGGGGGTGGGGGTAGGGTAGGAAAGGTGTCACAGGCTGGATAGGTAAATCTCAACAGCTTTCTGGAGGCCTCGCTGAGAGCCAGTCTGCTGGGGAAATAGTGCGGCCACAGCCCATCACCCACAGTGGCAGAAAGCACAGAACTTTGACGCAATACGGACCAGGGGTCGAGTCCCGCTCTGCCCCTTGCTCTGTGTGTGATCTTGAGCAGTTACATAAGCTCTCCGGGCTTCCGTTTCCACTCTGACAAAAATGGGAGTGAAATCTATACCCTTCTCCAGGGCTGTTATAAGGAGTACAAGTGAATCTATATATTATCCCCAGGGCCCAACAAAGGGTGCCTCTTGTTATCATTATTACTTGTTACACTTCTCCTCCAGGCTGGAGGGAGGGACAGAGATGGAGAACAGAAGAAAAGTTGGGGGTTGCTGAGTTGTGATGGGGTGACACTGAGGCACCTTCCAAGTCTGTGGGACCTGAGTGTGTCAGGGGGATGGAGGGAGGGACCTCGGGGGCCTGCCTAGCCAAGGCTTGACCTCCTGAGGTCCCAGGCATGCTCCTCCCTCTAGTTTGGCTAAGAGACACCTCCCCCCTATCCCCTACACACACACACACACACACACACACACACACACACACACACACACCCCTACTATGGGAATCCTAAGCCTGGAGTGTTTTTTCCTCCCAAACTGCTCTCCTGTCAGAACTGGGGGCAGCACCCTGGACTTTACCCTCCCTTTTGGGTGCACAAGTTCCCTGGGTTGTTTGGCCTTAAAGACACAGGTCCCTCCTCATGGCCCAAGACCAGTCAAGAGAGGAAGCAGCCCCTGAGAGGATGGATTCAAAGGAGACACCATCCTCCTCAGATCTCTTCACAGTCCCGCCCCGGGACACCCCTCTGTCACCACCTCCCACCCACTCTCACACACAATGACATCTGTGTCTGTGAGCAACCCAACAGGTAATCATTAATCCCAGAAGGAGGTGCTAGCCCTTTAAGGCTGCCCTGGGAAGAGATGACAAAATCACCCCACTGGACTTTGTGCCCTGAGGCTGCTGGGCAAAACAAGGCCCAGAGCAGTGTGGGAGCCTGCCCAGGCAGGCCCATGGGCCGGGAAGTTCAGCCCGGGGGAGAGCCTGCTACTGGCGTCTTCCCCACTCTATCCCTCTGATAGGCTTGCCCTGCCCATGCATAATGGACTCTGCTGTGCGTGAATGTCTCCAGGAGCCATGCTCTCTCAGATGGGCATCCTTCAGCCCAAATTGTGAGGCTTCATTCATAACCCACCTCCATCCAACAAGTGTCTTAGCCTAGGCCATCCTTTCAATGCTCATCTGTCACTGTGCAAGAAGGGGACCCCTGAGAAGGAGCACCCCTCTGTGCCTAGCACCCAGCCCAGAGCCCAGGGTACTGACCCAGCAAAGCACCAGCCTAGTCCAGGCAAAGGGAGGTTGGGGGCAGGGGTGGTCTACGGGAGAAAGCGCAGGGCTGGGAGTCAGAAGACTTGACTTCTGGACCCAGCTCTGCCCTGAGTCGCTGTGGGTCCTCAGGAGTGTCTCTGCCTATCTCTGAGCCCAGCATGTTGGCCTGCAGGTGATGGGCCCTCTCGTTGCCAGCCGGTGTCTGTGGCTCTGCAACTCTCAGTGGTGATGATGCAGGGAGTGCTGACAGGAGATTGCGTTCACCCTCCCGCCTGTGAACCAAGACCACAGGAAGTCACAGGCATACCTTGGGCTAACAGAGATGGGCAAATCCCTCTTACACAGCTTACACCAAATGAATGGCTGTGTAAGAATCTTTCAAGTGCCTTAGGTGCCAGCTCCTCCGGGAAGCTTTTGCTGACTGTCCCAATGTTTGGCTCCAGCACTGAGAATGGCTCTGGTAAATATCTCACCTCCCTGAATGGTTTGTACCTCCTTGAGGCCAGAAACTGTATCACATCTGACTCGGAGAGCCAAAGCAAGCGCCGTGCCTGCCATGTTGAAGACCTGGGCAAACATCTTTTGACTAAATGAACAAGTGAATGTTAATAGTTTTAAAAATATCAGCAGTGCACACAGAAGGAATCTCAAGTCTGAGTGATGATGTGTAGGTTGGGTCAGGACAGATCCAAGCTCTTTCACCAAAAAGATGGGTGACCTTGAGAAATCATCTGACCTTCCTGGGCCCACTTTGGCCAGGTCCCACAGGCCAGTTCGTTGGTGGGTATCCATTAGGGGCATCCTGTATGCAGTACGCTGTGGTGGGGCTGGTCAGAGGGCCACATGGGAGAATTAGAAGACATGGTCTCCGCCTTTGCCAAGATTGCTTGTGTTTGAATGCAGCCATCTGAAATAATCTGAGAGCAACAGCAAGGAGACATCAAGAGAGGACTGATAGACCAAAGGCAGGGAGGGGAGGATATTAAGAACAGGGTAGAAGTAATCCCAGGAGACTTCCCAGAAGAGGTGAGTTCTGAACTATAGACCCAGGACATTAGTCTCATTTGACCATTCATCCATCCATTGAAACAGACATTGTCAAGTGCCAGGCTCTGAGGATACAATAGTAAATAAACAGCCCTTCCCTTGAGGAGCTTACAGCCTCACTGGGAACCTGGCATCTAAATTCAGGTGACCACGCGGTCTGAAACGTGACCTAACAGATATATAGACTCTGAATCAGAAACTGCAGGCTTGGGGAGACTCTTGGGAGGGTAAATCTTGAAGAACTCCCCACCAAAATCCGCCCAGTGGTTCTGAGCTTCTAAGGGAGCAGGAGATACAGATAATGAGAAGGGGAAGGAGGAGTGAGAAGGCAACAGGTACCTGACAGGTAAACAAAGTTAATGAGGACCTGTTGTTTCTCCACGTTCTTGGTGACCTCACCTTTGACCAACAATTTCCTGGCACTGGCTCAGGCTGCCAAGGGGGGCAGAGGGGGAGGAAGAGGAGGGTAAACAGCAGGTGAGGCCAAAGGTGGCCCTGGAAGGCAAGGGGCACATTCCGAAAAGTCTCCCTAGCCTGAGGCCTGCAGCGGAGCCCAAAGTCCGATAGCGAGCTAGCGCACACCTGCATTCCAGCCATCCAAAGAGGCTATAAATACCAGAGAACCCACCAGAAAGGATGCTTTGGGCCGCCTGGGAATGCCTTCCCTCCCCCATTCCACAGTCCCGCTCTCTAGCTCCCCAAATGCCCCCTTCTCCAGGCCTTCTGGATCTGCTGGAAGAAACTGAGGAGTTCCACTTGTGCACGACCTCTTCCTCCCACCACCTCTACCTCGTCTCCCTTCTCTTCACTCACCTTGGCCCAGACTAGCCTGTGAGGGGGAAAACTGTCGAGGCCTCACTGTGTGAGACCCTGATGGGCAGGACAAGGGAAGCCCTGAAATTTCTCAGCGAGCAGCTGGGGGTCGGGCCCATTCTGCCAACGGCAGGCTGTGTGTGACCTTGTGCAAGTCACCAAATCTCACCAAACCTTGGTTTTATCATCTGGAAAAAAAGGGGGGTACTGACAGGAGACACTTTCACAGGCTTTTGGAAAGAGTAAATGAGATAACGTACACGAAATAAAATTAGGCATTCATATTCTCAATGCTGGGTGTTACTAGAGATCATACAAACTTTTAATCTTACTGATGAGGAAACTAAGGTAGAGAAAAGACATGAAAAACATGAAGGGGGGTGGGTACTTCCTCCTCCTTCTCCTGTCACTCATCTTCTTAGTTCACCTTGGCCTAAATACGGGTTCCTAAACTTTGGGGGCCATAGGTCCCTTGGACAAAGCAATGAAAGCAAGGACTTTCTCTCCCTAAAACACATTTATCTACGTACCCCCAAGTCTGTGCAGGCAGTTTCAGGGGGGTTCATTTGCCCCGGGTTGGAGACCCTTGCTCTAGGACAGAGCAGGAAAAGAGAGAGGCTGTCACAATCCTCGGATCATGTTTCCCATAGTCACAGTCCTAAGGAAGCAGAAAATGACACGGGACAAACCCTGAACTTTGAGGATCAAACCTCACCCAAAGGGTCCCCTAGAGCCAATCTTCACGGCCCTAGAAAGAAAACCCCCCTCCAAGCCGCTCACCACCCTCCGCAAAATGTGGTTTATATACGGACTTGCTGGAAATGACCAGATAATCAGCACAGGAGCCAGGCTGTATTAACCAACTCAGTCCCAATTCTGTGCCCTGATGGCATGGGTGGGCTGCCAAGAATTGATAAGCTGTCACTTGATTGGCCAAGCAAGCCTAAAATCCTTGGAATGAGAGTACAAACAGGTTACCAAGCTCCTGATTGTGTAAGAGAGATTGCAAAACCTCTAGAAGATCAGCAAAGGCAGAGTTGGAGCATTCATTCATTCATTTATTCATTCAACAAATATGTACTGAACCCCAAGCACTAGACATGGGCAGACAGTGGTAAATCACCTGGACAAGGTTCCTGCCCTCCTGGAATCCCAGGGAGAGAGAAAACCAGTACACAAGCAAATAAATAAAATTAATTTAGCTAGAGATAAATACTATGAAAAACGTAAATAGGGTGATATTTGAACAACTCGGTGACATAATTGATATTGTGAATGGGGAGAGGTGTTCAAGGAAGGCCCCTTGGAGGAGGTGACATGTGAGCTCAGTCCTCAAAGGTAAGGGGGAGGCATCCAAGCAAAGGTGTGGAGCCAGAATGTTCCAGAAGGAGGAAAGAGCAAGGGTAAAGTCCCTAAGGCAGACATGAAACTGATATGTTCGGGAACAAAAACATCAGTGTGTGCAGGGGGTGAGAGGAGCCCTCAAGGTGGAAGAGGTGGTCAGGGGACAGGAGAGGAGGGCAGGCCTTATGCTGCCTGCAGGGAGGGTTTAAACAGAGGCAACACGGTTGTCGTCGTCGTCGTCGTCATCATCATCATCGTTGTCATCAGGTCTTTGTATCAAAGCTTATCCTGGCTGCTGGGAGGGGCAAGAATTGGAGGGGCTGGAGGGGAGCAAGGAAGCCACAGAGGCCAGGCCAGAGGGTGGGAAGAGGGGAGCAATGGATGGAAATATTTTGGAAGTAGAACCGGCCCTGGGGTTGCTGATGGATTTGGATGGGGAGATAAAGCCAAAGTGCTGATCCAATACGAATGCCAGGCTCCGGGCCTGAGCCACCATCGGGTGGTACCATGCACAGGTACAAGAAAGAAGCGGCTTAGGAAGGAAGCCGAGGGTTAGAAGCTGTGTATCAGGGAAAAAAAAGCTCAATGTCCTTTGCCCACAAAACCTGTTCCCTGTGAATGTGCTATATAACAGTGTGTCCATATCACAGCAAAAGATAGAGCCTTTGAAAGAATTCAAAGCAGGTTGTGACAGAGGATGGGGGAGCAGAGGCCAGGCTCTGAAAACGTCCAAAATGTCCAGCAGTGTCTCAATCATGAATAGAATTTCAAAATTGCTTTCCTTCTGGGTTTTCCACACCGTGCGGCAGGTGGCCAGGCCTCTCCCTCCTGGCAAAGGCGAGAGTGTCTGGGCTGGGCCTCCAGGCTGGCTGGGAGGCCTCATGGCTGGTGTTTGTGGTTCTTTAACTCTTGCTCACTCTCTTATCCCATTTCCACATTGTGTTAACCAACAGTGATCATTGATTTTGGCATGGTTCTTTTTTATAAGTCAAGAGTTCCTTTTGACTGGAAAGAAGCATTAGCTGGAATCACATTTTCTGAGTATGAAAACCATACTCTCAGTGCCACAATCTGAGGGAAACAAGGGTATTAGACTAGGAGCCTCCTGGGGTACAGGACGACACTAACTGTCTCCCCTATACCTGTCAGTGCAAACCACGGAGGGAAATCCACCTGGCAAATTCCTTCCTCTAAGGATTCTGGTTGGGCAACTCAGCCTCTCTTCCTTCTACTCTGTATCCAGTGAGGCCACCCTCTCAACCCCAAACCCAGCCCGTGGGGCCTTGACCACCTCCCGTCTCAGACCCAGTCTCAGCCCTGTCTCTCTCCTGGGCCTCTGCTGACCTCTGCCACACCCTTCTTCTTTCTCCTCCATCCCAGTCCCTTCACATGGTCCTCCTTTACTTCTGACTGAAGATGCAGATGTTTTCCCTCCTGTGCTAGTCTAGCAGCAGGCAACCTCCTCCAGAAAGTTCCAGTGGGTAAGCCTGATGCCACCATCAACCTGAGTGTACAGTGTCCAGCCTCCTTCACTCTCTGCTCTGTATGCTCTTGTGTGGTCATTCTGGAGTGTGTGTGTGTGTGNGCTGCCAAGGGTGGCAAGTCTCTCTCCTCCATCATCATTCAGATGATAATCAGCAGCTGAGGTGGCAACAGGAAGCCCTAAATTCCCTCCCACTCCCAACAATTACTTAGCAACCTAACCCCTGACAGAGGCTGAGGTTAAATTAAAATAAAGAGAGATCAAGGTACCTTGTAATTTTGTGGTCACTCTCTACTCTGACCTCTACTCAGCCCCTTAGCCCAGCATCATCCTCAATGCCCTCCCCACCACCAACACAGACCCCCACTCACTGCATACACACACACACACACACACACACACACACACACACACGAGAGCACACACTCAACCCTCACTCCACATAGTCCCTATCCTCACATCCCTGCACAAACACTCATACACCACACATCTACACAAGCCCATCACACACTCATGGAGATGCAGAACAGCTACTGGGCTTCTCAGGAGATGGGGACATCTGGGGTGTGGACCTGGACTCCCCACCCCTCACACTTACACATATCCAGTGCCCATGCCCTGCCCTCTCTCCTCACCACTGCCCGAAAGGTAACGTGACTCACTGCACTTACACCCAGACCAGCCATGCAGGGCAAAGTGGTACACCCACCCACGGCCCCAAGCCAGACTCCAAGCCTCCCCATCATCCATTGGCACCTGACCCACCTACCACACTGCCATGAGCATCCAAGGAAAGTCCAAAGTCTTCAGGGACAAGGTCCTCCTGAGTGGGGCAGGGCAAGTCACAGGATCTGAGGTGATGTCAGGGAACTCGAGACATCAAGAATCCAGGGAGGGTTGACCCTTGGGCAGAGGGCACAGCTGACTGCTTGGGTTCATGTCAGCCTGGCACTCCGGGGACACAGCTGGCTGTGGCAGTGGTGCCCAGTGAATGGAGGGCAGTGGGGCAGCCCACAGAGGAGACAGCCCATTGCCACAGGGCCCAGAGAAGGATCAGGGACGTCCCTCC
The DNA here is from genome assembly GCF_001890085.2 of Hipposideros armiger. Taxonomy (NCBI): domain Eukaryota; kingdom Metazoa; phylum Chordata; class Mammalia; order Chiroptera; family Hipposideridae; genus Hipposideros; species Hipposideros armiger. The sequence goes on from NW_017731422.1 coordinate 2,588,651, forward strand.
GCCTCAGTCCCAGGCTTGGCTCCTGAGTGCCTCTGGGAGTAGCAACAATGCCAAGGAGATAATCAAAAGAGTCATATGATAGACTCTCTGGAAGGAGACAAGGCCAGCTCCCTTTCAGAATGCCTAAGGGTCTTCTCTCTGATTCCCTGATTCCAAGAGAGAACCAGGCAGCTGGCAAGCTATAAGGAAAACAGGCACAGAACAACCCAAGTCATTCCGTGGCAGTAGAGCAGCCCTGAGATTCCATGATTCTGTGACCTCCGGCAGAGGGATACAGAGGAGAAAGAGAATGGAGAACGGCAGCCCTTCTCCCGCCCCCACCCTCCTGACCTGCCACCCCAGCCCATCCAGCCCCTGTCCCAGCCCAAGCCCAGGATCCCTTTATGAAGGGCTGAGAACCAATAGTTTACTTTTCTAGAAGCCCTTTGCTGGGTATGGGAAGATAAAGACCCAACTGTGCAGCAGGACAATGGATAACAAGACCAAAAGTGTCAGGGAGCTGCAGCAGGAGAAACTAAGGGCAGAGTAAGGAAGGACTGTCTGTTTGACAAAAGACAATTTAATTCAATTAACAAATACCAACTGAGTGCCAGCTCTGCATTGGGCACTGTGCTAGGCGCTGGGCCCACAAAGATGTGCCCAGAGAGCTGACACTATAATGAAGTAGCAACAGCCAGCATGTAATTACATCATGTAATGTTTATGATATACTAAGCCCTGTTCTCAGTGTTTCATGAGTCATTTGATTTTCATAACTAACCTTCTAAGCTAGATACCATTATTACTCTCATTTCAAAGATGGCAAAGAAATTGAGGCATGGAAGGGTTCAGTGACTCGCCCAAGGCTGCACAGCCAATAAGAGAGGATTCAAACGGGGCACCCTGTTTCTGGAGCCCGCTCCTCGCTATCTTGCTCTGCCTCTCCTGTATGGCAGTGGCAGGCCATCTCTCTCTCATGCTCCATGATACTGGGAACCCCTCATCTCGCCAACCACCCCACCCCCAGCCTGAATCATGGGTCATCACACTTAGGTCATCTTCATTCATTCACCAAACACACACTGAGCACCTGCTATCTGCCAGCCCCTGTGCTAGTGCTGGAAATATGGACCTCAACCAGNCCCCACCCCCACCATGAAGCCTGCAGAACAGTGCCCACCTCATGGAGGGTTCAAGCCAGACCTTGGGGAGCTTCTTTAACTGCCAGTTTCTGCCCCCACCAGCCAAACCACATGTGTCCCAAGAGCCATTGTGTTTGTCCTCAAACCTGTTTGCCAATTGCACTTGCTATTGTAATTATGAAATTAAATTAAATACGACACAAAACAATGAAATATGACGGTGAAAAGAAAGGGTTTTCTTTTTTTCTTAAAAATCCAAGTTGAATGCTTTGGAAGAGCTTGGTAATAGCTAACTGCTGGGCGGAGGGAAATGCCATTGAGTTAGATACGAAAGCAACAGACTGTAAAGAGTGGTGCTGACCTGGCCGGGTTGAATCTGGGGCAGGTCTAAAAATCTGGAAGAATCCTCTCCATGGTTTGTTCTTAAGAGATATGAAGTTCTTGCTGTACTTTAAGTAAACCAAAACTGGAACCCAAAGAAGACACGGTGTCACGGAGTGGTTTATTCAGCAGAAAGCCTCAGCCATACAACAAAAGGTTGGCAAATGTCAGCATGCCCAGAGGTCTCCAGTTAAAATGGAACATTTACACTGTGTAGGCCTCATGATTTTATGATCGCCATCCTAACCAGCCAACTACAAGCCTTGATGGCATGAGGTAGGAAGGTTTCACTGCACCAAGTGTAACCCTCCAGCAGAGCTCGTATCATTCTGAGCCTCTGTTCCCTCGGGGATTATCATCCGACCTGCCTCAGGGGGTTGTGAAGAGAGTGAAGTGGTGAGCAATGGCTCCAGCACACCTTAAGCACTCAATTCACCAGCCAACCAATTAAACTGGCCAGAAATCTTGGACGCACTCCCAGCATCTCCCTCTCCCTCACCTCCCCACTCCATGTACCCAGCTTATCAGTGCCACCCTGCCAAGTCAACTTCTGAAAAACCTCCTGATTCTGTCCTAGGGGTTCCATCCCCACAGCAACTAGCCCCGCCAGAGCCACCAGCATCTCTGCCCTGGAGGACAGCACCAGGTCCCTACCTAGTCCTGCTGCTTTCACTCCTCCTCTATTGCAGAGTCCAGCCTCACTCGGGCAACATGAGGGGTGTTTTAAAAGCACAAATCCTATCATGTCATTTCTTTGCTTGAAACTCTTCAATGACTTTCCAAACTCCTTCAAATGGCCAAGAAAGCCTTCCACCACCACCACCACCCAGCCTCCCCCCACACCCCCCCCACACACACACACAGAGCATTCTAACTGCCCTAGTTGCCTGAAGGTTCCTCAGAATGCACTCTGCTTCCTCCTGCCTCAGGACATTTGTACATCTTATGCCTGCCACCTACAACAGTCCTTACCCCTTCTTGACCTGGTTAATGCCTCCTCATCCTTCAGGCCTCTACTTAAATGCCATCTTCTCAGAAATGCTTTCCCGTTCACGTCTACAAAAAATATTTATTTGGCACCTTCTACACGCCAGGCACTGTTCTAGGCTCTGGGAATACAACAATGAGCAAAACAGGTGAAATCCCTGCCCTCAGAAAGATTATATCCTAGTGGGAAAGANGAGAGAAACAGGACTGGAAGAGCATATCTCCTGCTTAGATGGGATCTTACGGGGTCTTGGAGTGACCAGTGGACACACGTCCATCCTCTTCTTCACGAATGCCCCCTTGATAGGCCTGTTCCTTATAGCTGTTCTGCCTTCCTGCTCCCCCTGGTCTCTGCCTCTGGCCCCATCCTTCCAGCCGACAAATAAATATTTATTGAGGGTCTACTCTGTGCCAGACAGGTGCTGGGAGCACTCGGATAAACACATAGACAAGGCCCCAGCCCTCATAGAACTGTTATTCTGTATGGGGAATCCAATTATAACCAGGTAGGTGGATGGGTGAGTGGGGAGTAGGTAAGTAGCAGAGGCAGAGAGAGAGGAAAAAGGTCTCTTCAACAGTGACAGGTGCTATTCACTCACTCAACAAACTGAGTACCTCCTATGTGTTGGATGCTTAAGATACATCAGCGAACAAAACAGACAAAGAGCCCTGCCCTTATGGCACTTAAATTCTACCGATGGGAGACAGACAATACAAAATGCACATAATAAATAAATGAATTTTATATGTAACAAACTTAGAAGATGATTGGTGTTTAGATCAGGGTAAGAGAGATGAGAATGCAGGAAGAATATTGCCATTTTAAGTAGGATGCTCAGGGTAGGTCTCATTAAGAAGGTCATGTCTGAGCAAAAACTTGAAGAAGGTGAGGGAGTGAGTTCTGCAGATATTTGGAAGAAGAACATTCCAGGCAGAGGAGAAAGGCCATGCAAAGGCCCTGGGGCAGGAGCATACCTGATATGTATAAAGAGCAGCAAGAAGGCCAGTGGGGTTAAAGCAGTGAGAAGGACAGGAGCTGGAGATAAAGTCAGAGAGTCAACTGGACTAGGAAGGAATCATGCAGGACCTTGAAAGTCACTGTGAGGAATCGGACTTTTTTATTTCTTTATTTTTATTTAGTTTTTTTTTTTTGGGGGGGGGTGTCTTTTTTTAGTCTGAGGAAAATGAAGAGCCATTGCAGGGAGATGAACAAAAATGGACATGATCTGACTGACCCTTTCCTTATTAAAGGATGTCATGGATAGAAAGTGACGGGGGAGGAGGTTGCTACTTTAGGTAATGAGTTCAGGGAGGTCTCTCTGAGAAGGAGCATCTAAGCTGGGGGCTGAGGGACAGAGGATGGGCCCCCACTCTTCCTCCCCTCCTTTTCCTCAATCTATCAACCAGAGCAAAGCCTTCCGCTGTCTAACGACACCTCTCTCTCCTCCCCTCTAATCTCCTTTCTGCCCCTTCATCCTCTTTCCCTCCGCCCTTCTCTTCTCCCACCCCCTGCCTCTCCCTCCTTCCCCTCACCTCTTTTTATCTTTAACCTGACCCCATGGAGATGAGGGCCTTTCCCTCCCCAGCGCTCTTAGAAAACAGCTGTAAAAAGCAGAAGGAAACGCTGCAGCAGGTCCTTGACAGGAGGGAGGGCGGTGGATTGCAGTGTCTGGTCCTGGCTGCTCAGCCTATAATCAGCAGGGTGTTTTAGGTGGACAGGGACCCTGGGGCATGACCTGCCCGGCCAGCACACCCTCTCCTCAGCCAACCCCTCGCCAGTACCCCCACCTCAAGCACAGGGGAGAGAGAGGGCAGCTTCCAGGCCTGGCCCTCAGCCCAGCTTTCAAGCCTTGATGGGAGAGAAGCTACAAGGAACCCCCAAACTTTCAAACACAGCCCCCCATAGTACAGAGGGTGGGACTGAGGCCCTGAGCGGAAACAGTGCAGCTCCAGGTCACATTGTAAGATTCAAACCCAGGACACTGTCCACGTCCCAGGCTATCTCATCCTGCATCCTAGGTCTTGAGGTCAAGCAGTAAGTCAAGGCTTTCGTGCTCTCTGCTTCAGGCAAAGCAGACGGGGCTGTCCATGGTCAGACACTGCGCTCTAAGGGCAGGGCAGCGTGCCGGTGGACGCTGGCTCTAAAGGGCCAGGGGAACCTCTTGCCCATTGAGAGCGACCCTAATCCCACACCTCAGGGGGTTTGGGGAGGGCTCAGCACAGCCCATCTTTGTCCCACTGGAGAACTGTTCGGCCAGCCAGTGGATCAAAGCCACGGGAGGAAAGAAAAGCTGGAGGGCTAGGTCGCCCTGTCAGCCCTGCCACAGGGGCCCAGGCTCCAAGGCTGTGAATCGGAGCCCTCCTGTCCTCTGCGGAAGGAGACTCGCAGTGTCAGCCTTCTGGGTCACCTGTCGGTCCAGAAACAGCCTCGGTTCTTAGCTGTCACATGCCACGCATGGCTGTGGCCTCCAGCACCTGAGTCATCTGTGACTCATTGCCCTCTGCCCTTGGTCCCAAGAGGGCTGGGCTGGGTGGACTTGCCATGAGGATAGAACAAGACCTGTCTGGTATCCCTGGTACAGGCCTGTCCCTCCCGCTCCACCCTGCACCGAGACAAAGGAGCAGCCAGACCCCTCGACCCCTCGCAGAGGACACCCATGTCAACAAACAGAGGATTGAGAGTGGCTTGTACCAGATTCCTACCTTCATCCCATCTCTCTCTCTCGTCTCAGCTTTCACACTTACACATGTGCTACGTGGTCCCACATCCCCTAGAGTCTCCATCTAGTCCAGAGCACGAGTCTGGGCGTTGGGCTCTGCTGTTACTCCCTGTGTGACCTCAGGAAGAATTCCTCCCCTTTCTAGGCCTAAGTTTCCTCCTGTGACCTGGGACTCCCAGGTCTCCAGGGTCCTTTGTAGCCCTTAATAGAAGGAGGGACTCTAATGCAGTGATTTCTGACGTGGTCAGTCAGGGAAGGGAGAGCTAGAAGGGTGATGGTGGGCATGGTGTGGGGGAAGGACCCCTTCCTGGTAACTCCAGATTATACCACACACCTAAGGCTGCAGGCAAGCACTGCAGGGGAAGGGGTGGTAAAGCCCTGGAGACGCTTCCCCAAACCAGCCTGCTTGGGGCCTCTAGGGGAAGGGTCAAGGAGGTGGATTTCCACAGGGCTCCCCCTCAGACGGGGGGCTCACCCAGGGCAGGATTGTGTCTTCCCTTCAGACTAAGGGCCCGAAGACAGGGCTGTCCTCTCCCTCAGACTGAGAGCCCCACGCACAGGTAAAGAGCTTTTGGTTCCAACGTTTTTTTTTTTCCAAATCAAAAATCAAATTCTCTCCTCCCTGAGTGAGCCTGACCCAACTTCAAGGCCAGTTCCCCTTGCTGCCTGTTTCACCATATATGAGTTGGCCCCCAGCATGATGGCACCCACAGAGATGGAAGGAAGTAGTGATGTAACATTCCAAATACCCATCTATCAGGTCTTTCCCATCTTCTACCTGTTTCATCCTCAAATCCTCCCGAGAACATGGGTCACACCTGGACCTTCGTCCCCAGAGGAGAGACAGGGCAGTGAGTTTCAGAAAGCCAGAGATACGTCAGGTCATATAGCAAAGGGCTCCCAGCCCCTCGCCCTCTGTCTGTCACAACCCCTGGAGAGGGCATCCACCCCCCCCAGGAAGGGGTTAATGAGCATGAGTCCTGGCAGGGCGGAGGGCAGTTGGGAAAGCTCTCAGCAGGGAGCAATCTTTCTCCACTTGGCCAGAGCTTTGGTTTCCCAATACACTGCTACTGTGGGGCAGAGACAGACAGTCGGGCAGGCTGGGGACCGCCAGGCTGAGGATTCCAGCACCTTCTGTTGGGATGGCCGGGGAACCAGACTAGCCCCTGAGGCTCTCAGCTGGGGGGACCTGGCCTCTGGAGGGGTGTGTGGGGGGGAGGGGGGTTCCCACACCCACAGAGGCAGGAAGATAAAGCCTAGGAGAGCAAAGAAAAGCCCCAGAGAGGGGGCCACTGGAGGCCTGGCATGAGGCGAAGTAGCACGTACCCACTCCAGGGTCTCCAGTTGTCCCAGCCACCACCCTTCTGTTATAGCTTCTAAAATATTGTCCTCTTGACATTTTTGTTTTACCATAACCCTGTGAAATATTCTACAGTGTGACCCCTGAACACATAGGCACACACACATACCCCAAGAGTTTCAAGAAACAATGCTTACCCTTACAACACACAAGCCTCTCTGCATACTTTCTACCCTATTTTCTTTCATAGTTTAGAAAAAGTACAGTGTTGGTTGCAAACCACAAAACTGACTTCGTGACCCACTAAAAGATCATACCATGTTTCCCCAAAAATAAGACCGGGTCTTATATTAATTTTTGCTCCAACAATCTATATTTATTCATTTATTCATGTACAAAAATCTACATTTATTCAAACAGTCACGTCTGGCTGACGATCTTAACTGGGTAGGGCTAATATATTACAAGCATCCTGAAAAATCATGCCAGGGCTTATTTTCCAGTTAGGTCTTATTTTCAGGGAAATACAGTAATTTGCCATTGGGAAAGCACTGCTCCTAAGTCAGCAGGCTAGAGACATTGCCATTGTACAGATGGGGACACTGAGGCCCAGAGAGAAACAAGAGCCTGCCCAAGGTCACAGGGCTGGGCAGTGACAGAGCTCAGGTGGCTCCTACGGAAGAATTTCCACTGTAAGTGTCCAGAGCCTGGGGGCTTTCTTGAGATATCTGCCTGCAAAAACAAAGCTGGGGGAGATTACCCCGGCTGACGTCAGAAAAGATGAAATGAACGTTTGCTGACCAGCAGGCTCTCCCAGCTCTCGCAGCACATATTCAGCCTATGGAAAAGGTCAGGCCTGGGGGTTATAACGCATCCAGTGCCTCCAGAAAAGGGTCCCAGCAATGAGGAACAGGGAAAATGGAGCTTCTCAGTCTGAGGGGAAAGACACGAAGCCCCTACTAGGGGAAGCCCTGCTTCTCTGCCCTCAGAGAGCTCCTAAATTGTTTCACGTCTCTGCTGCAGGCAGAGATTGAGGACATATCCAGAACAGGGGCCTGATCGCAATGTCCACTGGGAACCTCACTGGCAAAGCAGCAAGAAACAGGGGAGGGAGTAGGGATGCATCAAGGCCTCAGAAGGAATCATTTGAGAGGAAGGTCCAGCCACTCCCTCCAAGCATGGTTGCCAGATTAAGAACAGAATGCCCAGTTAAATTTGAATTTCAGATAAACAATGAAAAATTTAACTGAGTCATCTTGTATTTTTATTTGCTATATGTGGCACCCCTACCTCCAGGGCATTCCCTCCTCAGACCCAAAAGGGCCAGGTAGACCAGGGTTCCCTGAGGCCCACATAGCACTAGCAGACAGCAGAAGCAGCTCAGATCTCCAGGTACCAGGTACTGATCGAGGGGACAAGAGAGGGGGCAGAAATAGGAGCTCCTGAAACCCCCTCCGCTACCAGAAGGCAGTCTTCAGACCCCCAGACACCCCAGCTTGAGCAGCCACCTCCTCCCAACCCCAGAAAGTGTGGCTGGCATGGAGCAGGCGAGGAATAGCCTTTGCAGTGGGCATGGGGTGGTGATGGGAAAGGGAGTGAATGGCTTCCTTTGCCTCTTCTCAACAGCCACACCAGGCCAGTCAAGATAAGCCAATCTTCAGGGGAACTTCCTGTTAGGCAAACGCCAACGGCTGGGCCTGGCAAACCACTGACTGGCATCTGGGGACAGTTTCTCTGAAGTCATGAGGTCTCGGGGAGGGTTTTACCAGCATTGAGCTGAGTTCTCCCCCCAGCCCTCACGTCTCTTCTGCCCTGCTCTCTCCCCGCACCCCACCCCCAACCCACACACATCCACAGTTTTGGCTTTTAGTGCGATGCCGGAGTCGGGCAGCGCCAGGAGTGTGGCTGGGATAGCTGCCGCCTGAAGGAAAGGGGGTGATCCCACTGGCCTCACCAGGAGGGCATTCCCTGAGCTCTCATAGCTTTTGTGGGTAAAAACATTCCCTTCCCCAGGGCCAGGAGGTGGGGCCAAGCGCTGGGTCCCAGGCCCTGCCTGCACCTCATCACTAAGAGGAAAGGAAAAGTTGTTTCTGTCTTGCTTTGTGGGTTTCGACACTGGCTCTTTTCACATTCCACACCAACCAAGGGAATAAGCTACCTAAAATGTTGAGCCGTTTTGGGGTTCTGTAGATCAGCCTCAAGGAAGCAAGCCCAGAGTTGCTCTCCATCCTTAGGGAGCATCAAGTCCGATGAGACAGAACCTGTCCCTGCCCTTGGGGACCTTGATAGAGGGACATGACTAACATTCATCCATTCATTTAGCAAATATGTACTATAATACGTTGAGCCCCTCCCTCAGTGGCAATCCTTTATATTCATTATGTAATTTAATCCACACTCACACCTGGAAAGTAGGTGTTACGACACCGGTGTTACAGATCAAGACAATGAGACCAAGAGAAGTCAAACAACTTGCCCAGGGTCACAGAGCCGGAAAACTACTGCTGTCAAATGTAGAGCCCAGCTCTGTTTGATCACAAATCCTCCTGTGCCCAGTCACAACAGCGACAAGAGCTGACCTTTTTTTTTTTTTTAAAGAAATATTTATTGGGGAACAGTGTGTCCTTCCAGAACCCATTAGGTCCAAGTCAAGTAGGTGTCTTCAATCTAGCTGTGGAGGGCCCATGTGGGGATCGAACCGGCAGCCTTGGTGTTATGAGCACTGCGCTCTAACCAACTGAGCTAACCGGCCACCCCAAGAGCTGGCCTTTTGGGGGCACTTACTACACACCAGTCACTACCCGAAGCCTAGCCACATTTCTCTGAGCCTCAGATATCATGGTACCTGTTTAACAGATGACAATTGAGACGCCAAAAGGTAGTTTTGTCTTAAGACTCTGATGAGAAGCTAGCTGTCAGGGTTGGGGCTATGTTTTGGTTTGAGTTTTGGATATCAGGCACCCAGAATTAGAGGCGAGGATTTGAACCCAGGCAGTCAGACTGGGATGGGCCAGAAGTGACCCAGTATTATCAGGTCGGTGGCTGCCAGATAGAGGGTTATATTAATAGCCATGAGGTGCTTATTGCTGAACACAGCAGCTCCCCGAGGACAGCTTGGGGTCATGGGACTACAGCCATGTTAGTCCCCTGCCCCCAGCCCCATGGGGGCTCGTCCTGAGAAGCTAGATCCCTCAGCTGGGCCTCACAGCCCCCACCCCAGGAACCCTTACTCAACCATGCGGCTGCCCCGTGACTGGGAGTGGTGACCCCTGTCACACTTGTGTGTGCGCGGGCGCGAGCCTGTGTGGATGTGCTCGTACAGCCTGTGACCGGCATCTTGCTCGGGATGAGAAGATGCTTCAAGGGTGTCTGCCAGGGGCAGGCCTTCCCCCACAGTTCCCAGGCTCAAGGGTCCAGTGGGCCTGAAATCCAGGCCCAGGCATCCTCTCTGTCTGAAGCTGGATAGAGAGAGGCAAGGGTGAGGCAGCTGGAAGGGAAGCACTGGGGAGTGAAGGAGAGAAACCAGGGGTAGGGTGGAGATTTCCTCTGGAAGCCAAAAGCATACAGATATGCAGATATCCTCCCTAGAGATTTCTCCAGAAACCATCCTCCTGCTGCCTCTCCAGGAGAAGACAGCTCCCAGCTCTCAGAGTCCCAAGGAAAGCCTTTCTCTCCCCGGCCTCAGTCCCAGAAGTCCCTCCCCTTACCTGTATCACACACCTTTCCCCCTAAAGATCCTGAATGACAGGAGTTTAGTCTTGCGGGGCTTCTGAGATGGACCCTCCTGAGGGCCTCCATTGTGGGCCCCTCAGATGTAAGCTGGGAACAATCTGAGAGCAGCTGTCCCAGGCAGCCGTGCCGGAGGCCCCAAGGTTTTGTGCCAGAGCCCAGCTGTGTGTATAAGGGTAGGCACAAGGCCTCCTCTTTCACGCTGAGACTCTTGGGGGGGGTTTGGGCGGGCAGTGAGTGGCTTTGTGTGCTGGTCCTGTATATTTGTTCATTAATTCCACAAATGCTCATTGCAAGCACAGAACAGAACCACGGGGCATCATCCCGGACCAGGGCAGGCTTTCTCCACCCCCTCCTTCCCTTCAGTCCAACCCCTCTTCCCTGCTCCTGGCTCTGGGGCTGAACCCGCCCTGTCTTGCCTAACTCCTCAGAGGGAAAGTAAGGCTATAGACTTGCAAAGATGGGTGTAAAGCCCCGTCATGGTATTTCAGCTTAATAATTTAAGAGTGAGGAGGAAAAACACCCAGCTAAATTATACTCAAGTGGAAACTCAGAGAAGAAACAAGCTTGATGTGGGGACTGGATATAACAGCATAATTATAATGACCGTTTTGGAGCACACCCTGCATACCAGCGACTGTACCACGTACTGTCACATGCCAGTCCCTCGTCCATCCCCTCAAGCTCACAATGCAGATATGACTGTTCTTACTTTAGCGATGAGAACATTGAGGCTCGGAGAAGTCATTTGGCCAATGGCAGACCCAGGTTTCCAACCAAGATCTTCCAGAAGTCGTGGTGGGGCTTAGGGTGGCCCAGACTGGGCTCTGCAGAGGCACCAAGCAGGATGTTTGAGGACAGGTCCCTACAGGCCAGGGCCTCACAGGCCATCTTCCTACTCCCAGTCCCAGGTTGGCTGGATCAGCTGTACGAAGGGCGGAGGGTAAGAACATGGCCTCCTTGCAGGGAGCCTGAGCAAGTGATGAATCCGGGGTTCTCAAACCTCCTCTGCAGAGGAGACAGGACGGGCCCCAGCAGAGGGGCCACGTGTTGGCATCTGCCCCACTTGGAGCCAGCGCCAGGGATCGTGGGGGGTTATGTGGGGATTGGTGAGGCACGCTTGGCTCATAACAAACGGACAGAGAAGCCCTGTGGGGACTGTAAACGTGCTGGGAGAAGAGGGAAGGGTGGGGCTGCAGGCCCCCAAAAGAGCTCATCAGGATCAATATCCAGTGATTCCAAACATCTACGACAGCCAAATCAAGGCAAAGGGTGCCTCCTGAGAACTGTTTCCATCTTAGTCATACAAGGAAATGTCTGATGGCAGGGGTTCTGTCTCTTCCCTCAAACTAGAAACTCTGTGAGGGCGAAGGCCATCACCCTCCTCAGGCTGGGAGCTCCCCGGGTTCCCAGCAATTATACCTCCTTCACTAACAGATTAGCAAATGCAACTTTATAAAATCTGTTTCAGGTCTCAGCCTGTGGAGACCTCTTGCTGTGAGGAGACCCTGGCCCAGCCTTCCTCCTGTAGGCACCTACGCCTGATGGGTCCTTCCTTAAATCACTGCCCCTCTCAGTTCTAGCACTTCTGGCTCCTGTCCCCTCCTCGACAGATGCTCAGCCAGGCCTTATCTTTGCCTTGCATTTTCCCTTTCCAGGCAGATTATAAATATTTACTGATTCCTTCCTTGCCCTCCCCCATCTTCAGTGTCCTGATGGATCAAGTCCTGTGGATGCAGCTGAGTTGTTCTCCCGCCCAACAACTCTGAGACCAACCTGGTAGGCTTGCAAGGGTCATCTAGGGTATCCCCCATCTCTCGGCTGGCGTAGGCTACCATCACCCCTAATAACTGAGAGGCTGTTCTACACCAGGGCATAGCACATACGGCTGATATTCCATAAATGCTGGAGGATGGGTGGGAGGAAGGGAAGGGATGGAAAAGAGTCTCTCGCTTTTTCCTCCAAATCCCTTGTGCTTCTCTTTCTGCCAGTTCTTCTCGTCCTCTAGCCTCTCTCCCTCATGCTGTAGGTGAGGCCCACTTTCTCTTGGTGAGACGTCAATAAAACTGAGTTGCTCTCCTCACTCTAGAAATTTGGACAATATTTTGTCCTGCCCGAGTTCAGCCCTTGCACTGCGTCTTCCCAACAGGGCAGAGCCCTGGTCTCTGATCCTTTATATAATAAATACGTCCTTCCATCCTTGGACCTCCCTGTACCCCCCTGAGAGCATCATGCATACCCGTAAAACCTTATGGATGGAAAGGGACAAAGGTCCTAGCCCCAAGAAAGTGACGGTTTAGTTTTGTTAGATGGCTCATTTATGACTGCTGTGTTACAACCAGCCAAAAACTCCACAGCTTGAAACAACAAGAGCCCATATATTCATTCACAGGTCTCTACTTTGGTCAGGGGATGGCTTCTCTCTATTTTGTGTATTGTTGGCTAGAACGGCTCACCTGGGTCTGGAGAAACCCAAATGACCTCCCTCACATGTCTAGTGACTTAGCTTGCAGTGGTTGGAACAGCTGGGGGCTGTTTCTACCTGAGCCTCTCTCTTTCTCTCTACCTGGCTTCTCTCTCCAGCAGGGTAGCTGGACGTCTAGAATCACCAAGGTCTGTAGGGATCCACCCAACCTCATGGCAGGAGGAGGGACAGAAGGCTGGCAGGCTCTTTGGAGAATCAAGTACCCGAAAGGCCTTTGGGACTGTGACTAGGTCACTCCTTAGGGAAAAAGGAAAGGGACTCAGGGTGGGCAGAGCAGAGTTGAGAAGTAACACTGTGAATCTCCAGAGAAAACGTTGGTCAGACCTGAGGAGGGTGGGGGGTGGGTCCCACAGAGGGAAGATGGGCTGGGACAGCTTGGCAGGCTTTCTCGGGCCCTGAGCAGTGCTTTGGAAGACTGCAGGGGTGTGTGAGTGGGACTTATATCATTGGGGGAAGCAGCATGTTCATTTTATCCTTCTTTCCTCCATAATCTATTTAAAGACTGTTTCTCTCTTCCAAGGCTACATGTTGCAATATCTTTCGTATTTAGGTTTCGGATCTTCTACTGACGAGCCCCAGCCCCCGGAGACGTCTCTTGCCTTCCTTTGCCTTGCCTTACCACACTTGGGTAAGTTTGGATTTCAGCCCTGGGTTTGGCCATCACCACATCCTCCCCCTGTCCCACTTTTCTTCTGCCTGTTTGTATTCAGTCTAGACGACTCATTTTTATTTGTTGATGCTCTGCCCTAGCCTGGGGCAACCATGGTGTGATGGAAAGAGCACTAGAATTGGAGTCAGGAAAGCTGGTTTAAATTCTGGCTTGGCCATGTACTGGCTGTACGTAAATGTTCAGGCAAGTTATTTACCCTCTCTGAGCCTCCTGCTTCTCCCCTGCCAAGCAGAAATAATGAGGCCCATCTTCAGGATTTCTAAAAGGAGGAGACAGTGCCTGGCACCAACCATGAGGCCTTCGTTCTTAATCCCTGCCGCTGATGCTGAGGTCCCTTGTCCTCGCCCAGCGATGCTCAAATCCCCACCTGTTGGCAAGCCCCTCCACCAACCCCTGTCACCAGAGCCAGCCCTCATCCACCTCCACAATCTTGGGGTGAAACCCTCAGTCACCAGGCCTGTTTCAACAATGTCAGTCAATTAACAAAGGTTTATCGAGCATGTACTATGTTCGAGGTACTGTTCTAGGAGCCAGAGAGACAACAATCAACAAGACAGACAAAAATCTCTGCCCTCACATCGCTTGCAGCCTAGTGGGGCGGGGGAGGGGAGGGCAGCGTACATTTTAGAGCTATACCAACCAGAATGGTAGCTGCTGGCCACGTGTGTACATTGAGCATTGGAAACGTGGCTACCCCCAATTGAGAGGTGCAATAAAATCAAAATACACAACAGATTTGAAGATTTTGTTTAAAAGTTAAATCTTTCATTGATTTTTATATTGATGAGATGTTGGAATGGTATTTCAGATATGTTGGGGTCAAGTAAAATATATTATTCCCATCAATTTCGCCTATTTCTTTTAACCTTTTAAAATCTGGCTCCTAGAAAATGTTAACTTACATGTGTGGCTCATGTTCTCGTTCTGTTGGACAGCTCTGTCCTAGAGTATGTTAGAAGGCGGTGTGTGCATGGGAAAGAAGAAGAGATGGTGAAAAGTGCAGTGTGAGGAAGGATGTCAAGGTGGCCTCACTGAGAAGATAACAAGACTTGAAGGTTAAAATAGCCACACACACCATGTCTGGAAGACGAGTACCCCAGGAAGAGGGAACAGCCAGTGCAAAGGCCCTGAGGAGGGAGCATGCCTGCTGTTTGAGGAATAAGGAAGCCATGGTTGGAGACGAATGATCTTTGGGGGGTGGGGGGATGGGGTCAGAAGTCACTGAGTCAGGGTAGTAGAGGCAGCCTGGATGGCGCAGGGCCTTTTAAGGCCATTGTACAAACTTGGGCTTTTTCTCTGAGTAAAACAGAGTCTCTACAGGGTTTTGAACCCAAAGGTGACATGATTGGGCCCACATTTTAGCAGATTCACTCTGACTGATGTGTGAGAGTCAACTAAAGGGAGGCGAAAGGAGAATCCAAGAGGCCAGTTGAGAGGCTCAGGTCCATCTACTGCGGATGACAAGAGCCCCCATCTCACAGAGCATTTGTTGTGTGGATTCATCGTTAACCAGTGAAAGAGCTGACAGGTGGAACGCGCTTGGAAAACGAGTGCTTACTTGACCAAAAGCGCCATGAGGACAGGGACCTTGCCTCCTGTCTTCCTCCCACTGTAGCCTAGAGAGGTAGAGGGCGCCCTCCCCAATCACTCTCAGAAGTCACCACTACCACCCCCCCCCTTGGCATCTGCCCCTAGAGGACTGCAACAGCCTCCTGTTGGCCTCCCTGCCTCCTGCCTGCCACACTGCTGGGCTGCTCCATGTAAAACCCCTCAGCTGCTGCTCATCCCTGACAGCTCGTAGGCTCTTGTAGGGAGCATTGCAGGTGCCCCACAAGCTACCTCTGCCCCCCTCTCCAGTCTCCATCCCCCGTGCACTGCCTTCCTCAGGGCCCCCTCCATGCCTTTGCTCTCTTCTGCCTGGGATGTCTGCTTCAACCCTTCCACCCTCCACCCCCGTTCGTCTTCTTTAAGGGGCAGCCTCGAGGTAAGACCTCACCCCCCGATTCTGCCACCCCACCCCCATGCTGGATCGGATGGCCCTATCATATTTTATATATCTTCCTATTTCTGGATATATAGTTGTGTCTCCTCACCGGATCCGTGAGGGGTGGAATGGTTGGTGTCTTAGTCCAGCATCCTTTGCCCTAGCGAGATGGCAGGCCCAATAAATAAATACTGTTGGAAGAAATAAGAGAGGCTAGAGAAGTAGATTTGGAAGCATTGCTCATAAAATGCCAAAGACCCAGACAGCTCTACCTTCCCAAGGACTGCAGGAGAAAAGTCCCCTCAGCGGCAACCAGCGCTGTGGGTCTACCTTACAGGGGCTCAAGGGACTCCAGGGCTAAGTAAAACCAAATTATGACCTGAGGTCCAAGCCCCTGTGAGCACCCACTTCCCACTCCCAGCCTGTTGCAGCCTACAGGGCCCCGTAGCCAAATCCAGCCCTCTCCAGTCCCCTGGGCAGCAAAGTCAGACACATGGCCTGTTCCTTCCTTGACCAAGGGACAGGGCCAGGGTCACGTGATTCCTGAAGGCAGCATTACTCACTGCAGGGCCTTGGTTCCTGTCTAAGAAGCTGTGTCTCCCTCCCCCATATCCAGAGTACCCACCCACACACCCACACACCCACACACACGCGCGCACACACACACCATATCATGGCAGAGAATGGACAGGTTCCGCAGGACCAGCCCAGCCACAATGGAAGGACTCTGGGCCCCTGCGCAATGAGGCGGGTGACCCCATATATAACACACCTAGAACCCCTTTTCCCAGACCTAAGATAAATGCCATGTTCCCCAAGGGCAGAGGGAAAGCGGGCAGGAGGAAGTCTGGAACAAGGATTCAATGGAGAAGGAGAAACCAGGAGGAGCTTTGAGATCAGAATTAAATTCTTTAATACAAAATGCTTTTTTTAAGATATATCTGTATTTCTTTGTTGCTGTTTAAAAATAAATATGTACTACGGAATATCTCGAAAAACTGCACTAGGGACAAAGATGTGATGTTAATATCTTTCCCACCACAATTATTATGGATAAACAGTAGCACCAATAAATAAATGATAACAAATATTAAAATTAAAAAAGGAGAAAGATTTAGTATGTAGAATTCTCTATTTTTTCTCGTTTTGTTTTTACATATAAAAAACAGAATAGCAATGTCTATTTTATCAGAATCACATATATACATAAACATATATATATATATATTTATATATATATATACACAAACACAAGTTGCCAAATATATATATAGTATGTAAATGTATATTGAAACCTTATTTCAAAGGAATGTGTGGTGGGGAGCCAGGGGAAAGGGTAGGGCAGAGCTGAGTGTTAGCAAAATTAAATATCTGTTCAGGACAAGCTGGTGACTGTCACCGATCAGGGAGAGAGAGAGAGATTGGAAACATGAATTTTATACACAAAGACCAGTACAAATAAGAGAGAGCGAGAGAGAACAAGAGAGATACATCTCATAAATAGTTGAAATTAAATATTAACCAAGAATACTGAAAAAACCCTACTCTTTAATTAAATTAACTGCTTTAATTTCTAATTAAAAAGAGATATTAAATAAGTACCGTATATAAAACACTTTCTCTTTTCTCTGCCTCCATGGTGGGCACGTGGATCCTGCCCTGTCTCTCTGTGCCGCGGGGAAGGGTTGGGTCAGGGGACGGAGGAGGGTTAACCACTCACACACACAGAGCCAGTTCTCCTGGGGGGACAGAGCTAGTGGTTTCAATGATCTGAGGACATCAGGCCCTCCTGGGCTGCACCCGGGGAGGGGAACAGGGAAAGGACCGAGGCAGGAGGCCCTTCCCTCGGACGACGAGCTGTCACCGGGCTGCCCTTCCTCCACCAATGTCTCTCTTATCTTTTCCAGGACATCTGTCAGTGGCCTCCTGGGCTTCTCGGAAGCAGGTAAGAGTTAGGTAAAGGCTGCCCAGGCTCCTGAATCTTCCAAGCCAGTGCCCCTGGGAGCAAGATGCCTGTGCAGCATGTGGCGGGGATCCCCAAAGCACAGCAGTGTCCTCAGGCTCCCCAAACTCCTCATCGCTGTACCTGTCGTCTCTCTTCCTGTCCATTTGACTTGGGGTAGAGGCTCAGAACCAGGGCTGGGTTTGTCGGTGTTCCCAGAAGCGGGCCAAATTTGCCCCCATGCCCTGGCCTTGCATGTTCCTAGGCAAAGGAGGGGACCCTGGGCTCCCTAAGAGGGTCAAACAGATCATGCCAGAGTCTTTCCTCCCATCCTCTGTCCTGTCAGGATCTGGGTGGGAACATTCTCCTCCCATCTCGAGTCCACAGCAGTCAAATACATCCAGTGAAGACACCAATAACATTAGCAATGTTAATTTAAAAAAAGAATATATATATTTTATATATATAAAATATATATATTTATTTTTATATATATGTTATATATATATATATATATATATATATATATATATATATATATATATATATATATATATAAACGTTATGTATGTGGGTGGGTGTGTCTACAAGAATCCCAGAAATAAAAACTCTCTAATCTTCCGGGCTCGGTGATTTAGCAGCAAGAAAAATAAAATAGCGATCCAATTCCAAGGGGGACCGTGCTTGGTCACCCGCCCGGGAATGCTTCTGCCGGAGTCTCGCCTTCCGGACCCAAAGTGCTCTGCGCAGAGCCTCCTCTTCCTTCATTTCAGGTTTCTAGATTAAGGATTGTTCTGTCGATGGTGATGGTGGTGTGGTGGCAGCGGCGTGGTTTCTCTATCAGTCGTTCTGTATCCATCTTGCCTGGTGAGAAGTCTGGTTCCCGAAACCCTGAGGGAGGCTCCTTCCTCCAGCCCGGCTCACCGCCTTGGCTTGTCACATCTGCGGGGAACGGAAAACAGAGGCCAGGGGTTAGGGCCAGGCGAGGAGACCTGGTAGTGAGGCAGGCAGCCTCCCCTTCCTGGCAGCCAGAGTCCCTGCAGCAAAGAGGTCCTGTCTCAGGGAGCCCTGGGGCAATGGAGAGGGCCAGCCCCTGTCTGAGGAGACCCCCCCCCCCCGGCCTGAGCTACTGTCTGAGCAGTAGCTAGGGCAGGGCTCCCAGTCTGCCCTCTAAAGCTTCCAATCTCGCTGAGACAAAACAAGAACAGAAGACATCTCATTGCATGCAACAAATGAATACGTACTAAAGTACGGTCCCTACTTGACATTTAAGAGCTGATGGGTGATCAGAGTTGGACCAAGTTCATCAGGAAAGGGTCCCTGCCCTGAAGGAGGAGGTGTTTCAGCTCAGTCTCTATGGGGCTGCTTTGGGGACAAGAGTGGGAAGAGGACCATGAGCAAGGGAAAGGGGCCTGTGCCGAGGCCCAGCCGGGGACAGCCAGCTGAAGGGGAGGCACTGCCCCTGGGGAAGTGAGGCTCCCAAAGGAGGGGGAGCCAGTGGGGCCTGGGGCCCCAGGAAGGTGAGGGACACCACTCCCTTCTCCATGCCCTCTCTCCCAGCCTGGGCTACAAGCCTCATCTTTCTTGAGCTCACTGGCAGCAGCAGGCCCTGAGTACGAGGCTGCCTTTCCTTCCTGATATGCTATTTAACTCAGGGTGAGGAGAGACAAATTGGTGGCTATGCTACTCGCACTGAAGCAGAAGGGACTCCAAGAACTTTCTCATCATGCCCCCGCCGCTGGTCTGTCTTTTACCCTCCCATCTGTGAGGAGGGGTTAGAGCAGGCCCTGCCCTGCTGAGACCCTGGGAATGGGGATCCTAAGCCTCCAGTTTGGGGTACCGAATTTCCCCATACAGCCAGGTCTGG
Organism: Hipposideros armiger; assembly: GCF_001890085.2. Classification (NCBI taxonomy): domain Eukaryota; kingdom Metazoa; phylum Chordata; class Mammalia; order Chiroptera; family Hipposideridae; genus Hipposideros; species Hipposideros armiger. Next base: position 2,607,837 of record NW_017731422.1, read on the forward strand.
AGGGTGGGGTGTCTCTGGAAGCTGAGGTAACTTCAGTTAGCTCCCAGGTTACCTCAGACATCTCCATCCCAGAGAGTCAGTCTCTCTACAGAATAATCTCTTCAAAAACCCTAAAATGGCAAGTCCCTTACCTCCCCTGAAGTGCCTAGGGGACACAGGGACCGCTCATCCAGCCCTGGAGTTAGGCAGAGACCCCACCCCAATACTGGTATACATTTCCTGTCTTCACATACTGCCAAAACAGACAGAGCCCCACATCAACACCCCAAGACCTGGTCCCCAGCGTCCTCTCATCACGCACAAGCCACAGGAACATGGAGGGTGGGGGAAGGCAGCCACCCTCCAAGGGCTTGGTTAATGGAGCATCTGGACAAGCCAGGGGACACCCTGGCCGTGCCTGGGGAATCCCCACAAAAGCCCCTCCTCCCTGGGTAACACCTAGGCTGGCTCAGAGGGCTCCCTTCCTTTGCACACAGGCCAGAATGGTACAAACGCCAGTCGAGGCATCAAAAATTGCCAGCCAGCTGTCACAGCCCTGTGCTCCTGACCTCCCTCCCTGAACTCGCTCTTATATTCACTCACATAATTGACACTTCCTTGGTCCCCACTGTGGACAAGGAACAGAGAGATACAGGTGCCTTGGCGGTGGGGGTGGGAGGGGAGGGTGTTACACAGGTGACTAAGAGCCAGGCTCAGGGTATGAGCAGTTCAGTCTCATGTTAGGAAAGTGGGCATGGCCCCTCCCTCCACCCATCCTGGGGGCATTTGGAAATATGCGGGCTGTTTGAGGTTGTCACCATAAAGACCAGGGTATCAAAGATATCTAGTGTCCCCAGATGTTCAATCTCCTACCTGCCCTAAACCAACAGCCAAAGCCCATGCCCTCCAGAACCCCAGTCTGAGGAGGGACTCAACCCCTGCCCCCTATGGAGAGACACTGAGGGATGAGAAGCCCAGCGGTGTAGGCTTCAGAGGGCGGGGTCCCCAAGAAAGCGTTTTTCACTTTGTACACGGCAGCGTTCTCCACACCGGGAAGGGCCCTCAGTAATAACAGCAAAGGTAGTAATCACAACATCAGGACCAACAGCCAACCACGAGCAGGACCACAGGACACAACACTCAGCTTGCGTCCACACCACCACATTAGACCATGCCACTCATGAGTCTACCCATTCAGGCAACCAGGGCAACCTCTGAATGGGCCCTGCCAGGCCAGGCCAGCGCCCGCCACCCACCGCAGAGGCCTCGCGAGCCAAGAAGGTAGTAGTCACCAGGCAGGCAGCTAGAAGCTGAGCAAGCAGCTGGCCCCTCTCAGGTACGTGCTCTCAATCTCTCTCTCTCTCTCAATCTCTCTCTCTATCTCAATCAATCTCTCTCTCTCTCTCTCTCTCTCTCTCTCTCCACCTCTCTATGAAGCCCCTCTCTGACTCGTTCACCCTCTGGGAACCAACCTGCAAGTACGTTCGTTTAACTCAAGCTGCCTCGCCTTGCAACGCGAGTCTGTGTTTTTGCAGGAACATTTACACGTCTGCGGATCTTGTACAAACAAATGCTTTCTCCGCTCTGAGCAAGGCCCACAGGGACTGCAAAAAGGCAAAAGGAAAGATATCTAAGCTAGAGCGTCAGCAGAGAGAGAGAAAAAAAAACCATGCAACACCCCCTAACATGTGCACAGCGGCGCCCCCACCCGGCTAGTGGGCCCCTACATCCTTCCACACCCTGGAAAGAACCAAGTGCTACAGCGAAGACAGAGAGCGGCGGAAAGAGGCAGCAATGGCTAGGAAGCCTGCCCGCAGGAAGAGGCAGACACAGACGGGCAGTGTGCAAGGAAAGGGCTGCAATAAGGGGCAGTGCGGTCCCATGGGGACAAGTGCAAGTCTCAGGCCACAGGGCCCCAACAGCTACTGCCCCCAAAAGAATACACCTTGACTCTTCACCTGCTGGGGATGGCAATTGGGGGCCACCTTCTCCCTGTGTGAGGAGGGCTCATGCCCAGGCCTGTCCACCACAGGTGGACTGAAATAGGGTGTGACAGCAGGCTGAGCCCAGAGGCAATGTCCACAGGCCAGGACACTGGCGGCCAAAGGGCCCAGAGCAGAGTCCACCACAGCCTCTAACGCAGAGGAAGCAGCTGCCCTATAGGGAGGCTTCTGTGGGTGTCATGGCTCGGGCTGGAATAGGGGACTCCCCTCCAGGGGCCCTAACTCCATAAGATGGGCTGCCAAATGGTGCTTGTCCCCACCCAGCCTCCTCCTCCAGCCAACAAGCTGCCTCATGTCATTCAAGCCCCTTCCTCACACCTGGTCTGCCCTCCTCACCACCCTCAGCTTCCAGAAAAGTGCAGAAGCCTAGAGCAGTGGAAACCAGTTGGGTGAGCAGGCACCATTGCCTGGCACCCATGCCAACATGGGCCCATCACCAGTGCCCAGTGGGTGAGAGAAAGGTCGTGCCCAGCCAAGCCAGAGCCCCCTCCCTGATTCCTCCAGGCCAAGCCACCCACCCCCAACCTTGGATCAGCAACGCCACCACCAAATCTACCCATGGGTGCCAATTAGTGGAGTGAGAGTGAGAGAGAGACACTGGGGCAGAGGGGAGGATAACAGCCAGGGAGGGAGAGAGGGAGGCGGGAGGGTTAAGGGGTCCTGTGGGCAGGAGTTAGATTGGGGGGCCCTGGTTAGGCTCCAGAGAATGAGAGCAGCGGCACCACATACAAGCTCCAGGATTTATACCGGGATTTCTTGCGCTTTCTTTTTTGCCCCTTTCCCTTTCCTCGAACTGATTTTCTGGAAAATAAAAAAACAGAGCCAGAGAGACAGAGAGAGGGGGCAGGGGAAAGGAAAAGAAGCAGTGAGGAGGGCAGCGTACAGGACACGCTGAGGGGACGGCAGGCAGGTGGGCTCCAGGGAAGAGCTGGCACACACACGTGGGCTGGGGCAGCAGGCACTCGGCGACTCCTTCTTCTCACTGTGGCCACCCTGGGGTGGCAAACCCAGCCCCCAGCAAGGCTTTGGGCAGGGAGCAGAGGTTGGGCGGAGGGAATAGACCCCAAAGGCCTCCATGCTCATGGTGGCTCCTGTTCCCAGGCAGGGGGCAAAGCACCCTGTACAAGACTGATCCCGAGGGTCAGGGGGCTATAATAGGTAGGCCAGAGTTTGGGGAATAGGTCAGAGACCTGACATGATTGGGGGAGGGGATGGGGGGGAGGGTACCAAGGCTGTGCTTCTGTCTTTATTTCCAAGGGCAACAGGAAGGGGTCTCTCCAGGGGCCCTGCCTCTGCGAATGTGAGAAGGCAGCTCCACTTGGGGGCTGGCACAAAACCAAGGCAGTGCATAAAAAGCACCCGCCTGCCCAGCCATAACCTGGGCCGAGAGGTGGGGCTGGGAGTCCTCAGAGCCTCAGGCCGGCGGCAGGAGGGTGGGGCGGGAGTTAAGGAGGCATGGGGAACAGCGGCCTAGGCGCCACTTAGCGGGGAGCTCTCTCCCCAGCCCGGCAGAGCCCAGGCGAGCTCCCCACTCTCCTGTGGGCAAAGCAGGCATTTGGGGAATGGGCAAGGAAGGCAGGCTGAAGCCTGTCCACCTCAAGAGAACCAGTACTGTCCACACCTGCCAGGCCCAAGAGAATGCTCCTTAGAATGTCTGCCACAGGGAAAGAAAGAGATGGGGAGGGGTCAAGGGGAGGGGCAAGTCTGTTCCCTCTTGTTGGGAGAAAGTGTTAGAAGGAGGAAGGTCTTCACTCACACTCAGACTCCTTCCCCCCACCCCCCGGCCCCCACGTGTGTGTGTGTGTGTGTGTGTGTGTGTGTGTGTGTGTGTGTGTCCATGCACATGCACATGCTTACTCTCCCAAATCACTGGTGATAGCCACAGCAATCATGGAAGTTGGGGACTTAGGGAAGAGGCAAGGGGTTGAGGCCTAGAGGGCTTCAATGTCCCCAGAACAATGGGGCAGATGGGATGGTAGGGGTGGGCAGAGGAAAGGGCAGATAGGTGCTCTCTCTCAGTCTCTTTTCCTGCAGACTCATCCCCATGCCAGGGCTCACCCTGTATCGAAGGCTCGTTACCCCCAGACCTTGCCCCCCCTCACCCCTGCTCCATTCTGACTCGACCCTCCGTACTGAGTAACTGGAAGCCTCTGAAAATGACCAACATTCAACGCTTTCTCCCTGGCCAAGAGGACTGAGTGTCTCCAGCCCTATTTACTCCTACAGGAGGGCATGCACCAAGAAAACACCCCAGCTGGCCCCAAATCCAATTGCACCACCACAACAGCCATCGTAAGAGGCCATTTCGTCTCACACACAAAAGCTCTGCCACCCATTCCCTCTCCCTGCTATGGGTGATGGGAGGCCAAAGCGAGCCAGGGAGCCAGTGTCCACGCTGCCCCTCAACACACCAAAACTTCCAAGTCCTGGCCAGGAATGACCTAGAGACCTGAAACACGTCGTCTGTCCCAAAGGAAGCTCCAGGCTCCAGGCTGGGTTTTGTCACTAATTCCGTAGCCATCATCCTGGAGTTTGCTCCATCCCACTGCTGCCACCACATGTCTTCATGAGACCAACTCCCTAACCCAGTGAAGCCATCAGACCCCCTGACAGAGGAAGCCAAGAGCCCCAAACCAAGAAAACCGACCAAGTTTGAAAAGGAGAAGAACTAAAGTCATGACCACTTACTTTTCTTGCCTTGCTCTATCTTTCTTTGGTCTGCAGTGGGTAGAGAAAGAGAAAAGAACAAAACAGAGAGGAGTTCAGATGGTGATGATAATGATGATGATAACAATAACAATAAAAACGTAACGTAGTATTTATGATATAGTAACACAGGTTTAATCTCTTTACGTATATAACTCGCTTAATCCTTATAACAATGCTATAAGGTACATACTATTATTGTACCCACTGTACAGATATGGAAACCAAGGCACACTGAAGCAAATCAAAATGCCCGCGTTTATACATGTGACGGGTGGAAACGGGCTAACAAGTGGCATACGCTTAACCCTGGCACAGAGCAGGTGCCCTGTCGCGGTTTGCTGAGCGAATGAATCCATGACTCCATCCTCACCTGCATTCACATTTGTTGTGCTGTAGGAAGCTCATTTCTCCTATGTGCTGGAGTTTGTGGAGTCTGATCCGCATAATCTGGAGGAAAAGGAAGCAGATCACAGAGGTTAGTGACCCAGCCAGCCATACCCACATGGGACACCCCTGTGGCTCTTGCCACTCAGCACCCAGGGGTTCTACGGAGCAGGGATGGGTGGTGGAGGTAGGGGGACCAGAGGCTCTACCAGAAAGAGCCTCAGGCCCATCCCAACTCCCCCAGCCCTGCTGACCCTCCAGGAGACCCTGCTCCTCTCGAGGGCAGACATGGCTACGAGGGTTGGCCAGGCTGGGAATTCAGGTCCTGGGTTCTTGCCACGCCCCATCCCTCCCCTCCTTTTATCCCCTCTAGGCTCACGCTGACCCCTAGTAGGAACCCAAGAGCCCCTCCCCCCCACAGGGTCTCAAAGCTGCCTCCCTCCCACCCTGTCCAGGCTGTGATGGACCCTGCCACCAAGCAGCACCAAACAACTGGCTCTTAAATTCTCTACAGATGACTCTCATCCAGCTTCCCAAAAAGGGAGGGAGGATGAAACACGAAACACGCTCCTATAACAGGTGTCACCCTCCTCCTGAGTCCAGGAGACAAAAGGTCAGGGAGGAGGAAGAGGTGGTCGGGACTCGTTGGAAACCTAGACTGAGAAATGCAGGCATCTTTTCCCCCAAAGAGGCAAGACCCCCTCACACCTGCCCCTGACTGAGTCAGGGACAGGAGCTGGGCAAGGCAAGTCTGGCTCCTCCTCTCAAGTGTCCCCATGCCCCAGTCCCCACAGGTACCCACCTGCATAGTGATGTTGAACTCCTCAGTGGGCACACACTCCAGGCTCTCATCGTTGCAGCAGCCCCCGCACCGCATCAGGGGCACACAGGACGGCTTGAAGATGTACTCGATCTCATCAGGGTACTCCTGGAAGATGTCCACCAGGGTCTCGATTGGACGGCAGTAGCTGCGTTTGTAGACATCCATGAACTTCACCACTGCATGGGAGGGGGTGACACATGAGCCTAGCAGGTCACACACAAGAAGGCCAGCCCCCCTCTCCACCCAGCTTAGTAAGTTCACCCTTCAGGTTTTCTGTGAGAGATACCCACTCTGGGGCAAGTCCTTCCATAAATCTAACTTAAGTCCCTCTGAATACAGTTGAAGTCCTTCCCTAAGCTTTCCACTGTCAACACTGATGAAGGCCTGTTTCTACAGCACATGACGCTGTCAGGTTCCACGGGAGATGGCCTGTCACATCTGATCCCCCTGCCTCACCATGATGGCCGAGCCAATTCCTGGGTCAGTCTGAGTGGGAGTATATCTGTTAAGATGCTCTAAGCTTCCCATGAAAGGAAGAACAGCTAGCTTGGCCAACATACTCCCCATTTCCCTACAACCTCTCCACAGCCACTGCCATCTCCTTCCAACAACCTACCAACAATCATTTAATGAGTGCTTATTATACGCTGGGTACTGGGTATGGTCGTCCATAGCTGTCATCTCCGTACATGGTACTATGATGCTCGAGTAGGACCCTCATTCTACAAACAGGGAGCTGGGGGCTCAGAGAGGCTGAATAACTTGCCCCAAGGCCATACATAATGTTCGTAAGTGGTAGAGTTAAAATCATCTCGGACATCAAAGCCTTCTCGAGCTGACATCACGGGAAAACAGACAGGAAGCTTCAGGGGGCACTATGCCACCTGCCAGACGCCTCCCCAGACATGGGCTGAGGTGGTGGTGGGCATCCGCACAGGGACTAGGGCGGCCTGGAATCAGCAGGTGGCAGTGGGCGGGCACGCTGAGCAGGCCCTGCCAGCCTCCGATAACCCCGCCCAAGAGGGCAAACTGCTTGCATCATGGAAAAAACGGTGCTGCCATTGCAGCCACAGAGCATTTCTAGAAGCTGATCTGGAGGGAGACCAGGGCACAGACAGCTTCCCAGGCTGGCCACGGAGCCTGAGGTGCATTGGAGCATGAAGAGGTAATTCTGGGCCACAGGGGCGGGCCCTTGAGAATAAATAAACTCAGGACTCCCTCTGGAATGACTACTCCAAATTGTGGCCCAGCCTGCCACTCCCCATCACACCCCCCTCTTCCCCCCACTACCCCCACATAGCAATCCTGTCCCTGCAATGAGTTCCCCCTGCACAGGAGGGAAGCAGCAGCACCCAGCCAGAGAGGAGGCTGGGCTCTAGCCATGACTTGGTGTGACCTTGAGTCCGTCCCTCCCTCTCTGCGTCTCAGACTCTGCACATCTGTGTAAGTGGGTTGGGCTGATCTCATAAAGACACTGACACAGAGGCTAAAATGTGGAGTTTTGCCTTCCATTTCTAGCCCTGAGAACAAGCTCCCTTTTCTCAGCCCAGGTGACACAGGGTTTGGAACCTCCCCAAGGCTGCCTCTCCCTAGAGACTAGCCGAGCGTCTCCTTCCTCCTCCCTCCAAGGGGCAAAGGAAGAGGAGCTTAGGGAGGGGTGTACAATAGGTGGGTTGAGAAGAATCTGGAGAGTTGAGGGGAAGTGGAGGGGGGGGGGCGCGGGTGCCCACAGGTATGAAAACAGAAATAATAGTCGGGGTCCCCCCAAGCCAGTCTCTGGCCTTGCCTGAGGTCTCTACTTTTCCTATCCAGACAACAGCACAGAATCCTTCTCCATCCCTAAAAGGGTTAGGGTAAAGCACAGTGGAAAAGAGTATAAACAAGACCTGAGATCTAAAGAAGCCCTCTTCTAAGCCAAGTCTATCTTGAAGAAGATGACTAATCAAGAATTCATGACCGGACACTTCGTCATGGTTGGGGACAGAGGTGGCCCAGGCTTCAGGGCCACAGGCCCCACCCAGGATAGGATAGCAGAAAAGTCTGGCCTGGGCCACGGTGGCTAATAGCTGAGGGTAAAAAGACCCTGGAAGAAAATCCCTTGGAAAAGCTCCCTGGAATCCCCAAGGCCTGTAGGAGGTGACGGAAGGCAGCTTCGCCAGCACCCCTCACGCCCTAGCCCCTGCCTCCGAAGAAAGCCATTCTGCTTTTGCACAGGGCGTGAACACACACACACTCCAACCTCAGACTTCCATGGTTTTCCTTATTTCTGAAGACAATCTTTTCTCCAACAAAGACCATTTGTCTTGCCTCTCCCAGGCCACGGAGATCACTGGGAGGCTGAAGGGTGGGGGCACTGGGAACTGGTGGCCTGTCAGTGGCACAGGCTGTGGAGTGGCCAGGAAGCCAGGCCGGGGGCCAAAAAAAGGGTTTCCAGGCCAGGAAAGAGGCAGAACCGGCCTGGGAGTGCAAACACAGCCCTGGCTACTACCCTGAGCCCACTAGATTTAGGTCAGGGAAGCTGGCCTGGAGGAAGACCCCAGGACCTTCCCTCCACAGAGGTGGGGAACTGGGGGGGGGGACATCAGGCACTCCTACCACAGGCTGGAGCAGAGGCCACATTCAATAATGGGGAGAGCCTGGGCGTCCCTAGAGAAATGGGAGGCTCCCTACTTCAAACCGCAGGGAACAAAAGACACAGGCCGACTAGGCTTGGGCAGGGGGGCGGGGTGCCTGGGAGCTACTGCCAGCCCTCTGCTGGCCCAGGAGGGAAGTTCACAGCACCCAAACCTCCTCCACCTAGAGGGCAGGGGGAGGCTGTCGGGCTTTCTCTCTCTACCCTCAAAGGAATGCAAACTGGGGAATGGTGTCCCATGAGTTTGGGCCTTCTGCACCTCCAGCTCATACATAGCCAGCTCTCCGGGTGGCAAGGCTCACAGCCTCCTCCACATAGGCCCCAAAGGTGGGACATGGCCGGGGTGGAAATGACAAGGGATATCTATCCTCCCCTGGGAGTCGTGGGGACAAGGGACACCTCCCTCAACATCTGGGACCCTGGAACACTATTTTGTCTTCCTGGTCTGTGCTCATAGCTCCCTCTCCAAAGAAAACTTTACTAGAAAGAGCAGGAGAAAAAGGCTGTAAGTCCTATTCCCAGCAGAGGCCTCAGTAGGAAAGAGAGTCCTCCACAATGAAGAGTTAATCTCATCCTTTCCCGGTCAGCGAATTCCTGTGCCCCTGGTCCTTCCCCCCACCTGAAAAGAAGCAATTAGGCCTTCTCCCCCAACCCATGGGAGGCAAAGGGACCCCATCCAAGAGCCAGGGGACTCACCTTCGTGGGCTTTCTGCTCTCCTTCTGCCATGGGCGCAGCCTGGGACCACTGAAGACAAAACAAAAGAATGAGGCATGGGCAGGGACACGCAGGCCCAGCCACCCGGCTCCGGCTCCTTCCCCTGGCCCTCCCAGGCCACAGCCTCTGGCTTTGCCAAGGCTTCTGAGAGGAACTGGGCAGCACCATGGACTCCCCACAGCACGGAGCCCACCCACCAGCCCTGAACTGCTCCAATTCTGAAGCCAAAGATAAAGACTGACCAGACATTGCGGAGTGGGAGGCTCAAAATGCAACAGGAATACACCAGAATGCTGCACTGTCCAGGTCCCCGCCCCTTCCCCATATTTCCCTCTCCCGGTTCTCACAGGCCCATTGCTGACCTAAGGTAAGTGAATCCTCTCAGCCCCCCTGACTCCCTGGTCCAAAGCCACGGGTAAGTATTAAGGTCAAATAGGAGGACAAATTTGGACTGGGGCAGGAAGGAAGGACTGGGGGCGAGAAAAACAACATGGTGACCTTCTCCTGCTGACATGACAAATACCAGGGTGAGCTGGTGCTGGGAAGGGAGGGGGTGCAGAGGACCGAAGAGCACCAACCACCCTCCCCCATCCAAACTCTTCCGTTCTCAGGAATATTCAGCAAGCCCACAGGTTGCCTGGAGGATAAAGCCTGGAAGCCCTGGGGGAGGGGAAGCCCCATTTCTCCCCATGCACACATCTAGCCAGGGCCTGAATGGATCTCCAAAGCCTCAAGCTTCACACTCCTCCCTTGCTCCCCGGTTTCTTCTCCCTCCCAGGCTGAAGGGGTCCCCAAGTCCCTCTCACCTGGGCACTTTCCTTAAATGCTTCCAGGAAAGTCTTTTATGCCCTAGCACTGCCCAGCCCCTAGGGGGCCCCCTGCACTACGTAGGCCACAGGCCTCCCCCAACCCTCCCCACCCCCACCCAGATCATTCCTCCGCTCCCCAGAAGCTGTGAAGGTCAACAAGCCCAACCATGTGGACCTGACAGCACCAGGCAAAGGCTTCTCCCAGCCCTTCCAGAAGATCTCCAGTTCTCACCAACTGCCC
>NW_017731422.1:2618456-2624162 GCF_001890085.2 Hipposideros armiger
TAGCCTCCAACTGCAGCTCCCTCAGCCCCCCCCTCAGAGTCTCTATCTCAGCCCCTCACCCATCCCCAGGACACCCCCTGGGCTTCCCTCTACCAACATTCTCTCTCTGACCGCCACTGCTCCTGGGCCCCAACTAGGGAAGGGGATAGAGACTTCACATCCCCTCCAAGGCCAGGGGGCACAGGGAGGAGCACTTCTGGGCAGGGAGGGGCCAGGTGCCCTTCTCTGGGGGCCTCTGAAGGTCACACTGTGGCCAGTACGCCACTCTTCCCCCTTCCCCCACCAACTCGGAGGCCTGGAGCCAAGGTCTTTGTGCCAGGGTCTGAGGAACTCTGGGTGGCAGCAGGGACCCTGGCCCATTTCCTTCCGTCTGCCTCTAAGGGGACTCTGGCTGAGGAAAGGTGTAAGACGAAGGGTGGGCAATGACCTCTTTAGGTGGCTTTGAGAAGCGAGTTGGGTGGACAAATTTGGAGTTCCAAAAAACCACCTGCTCCTGCTTCAATGTCCCATTTTACCAGGACAAAGTGTTTGCAAGGCAGGAGGAGCTCCTTCCAAAGGTTCGGGAAAGGCTAGTCCCACACTGCCTCTGTCACAGCAAATCTCAAACCATTTTTCCAAAAAGTGTAAAGTGGGGCAATGACACTCTGTAAACCTTCCCTTGGCCCACCCTCATAAAAGCTAACGAGCAGCTCGCTCGGAAGTGTGGGGGAAGGGAGGGAAGCTGACTGTCACCAAGTCTGGACTTTAGGCACAGTCTCAACAAAGCAACCGGGTGGGCTCTGGCACCCTGACTCTGACAGAAACCATCCTTTCCCTGGACGCTGGGGCCGGAGAGAGGTTAGATGGGTCTTCTCGGCAGAAGGGAGGAAAAACTAAAAGGGTGGCCAGAGGTGGCCAGGGCTTCCCTCCAAGTGAGTGAGGAAATGGGCAAGGGGCTTTAGGAAATTCCTCCTAGCACAGGAAGGGGTTAGGGGCTGGGGACAGCGGGAAGGGACAGGGTGGTTCTCTGGTCCTCTGGCGGGGCTAGCTCGAGAGGTCACCTTCCCGCGGAGGGCCAGCGGGGGGAGGGGCGCCGCTCGCGGCCCCGGCTCCCCGTTCGGGACGCGGCGGCTCCGGGAACACGCGGCCGGCCAGGCCCGGGCTGATGTAATCGGCTCCGCGCCGCGCGCGCCCGGCCGGGCGGGGGAGGGCGGGCACGGAGCGGGACGCGAACGAGGACGAGCCGGGGTGGCGCCGCGCAGGTGGCCCGGCGGAGACGGGGGGTCCCCGCAGCAATCCACCCCAAAACTTTTCCCAAACTCGAGGAGAGGGCCGAAGAGATCGAGCGGCAGTGACAGCAAGCCCCCTCCCGCGCCTGCGCCCTGCCCCCCTCCACGCTCTCAGCCCTCCCTCGGTCCAAGGTCCGAGCACCCCCCTGCCCGCTGGGCTCCGGCTCCCGCCCCCGCTGCCCGGACTTCCAGTTCTTCCGAGACCAGCGGCCGGGAGCAAACTTCAGCAGCCGGCGGCAGCGCAAGCCCAGCCCCCTGGGCCTCCTCCTGCGGCTCCCGCCCTCCGCTGGTCGGCCCAGATCGTACGTGCGGTGACTCTGGTGGGTGGGCAGGGCCCGCGTGGGCGGTGAGACTCTATCCCGGTGCCCTCCCACCTAGCGCGCGCCCCCTCCCCCTACACGTACGAGGATACAGGGGGAAGCCGCGCGCCCGGTGCCGAAGGACCCGCGTGGGGCACGGAGCCCCCACGCGCGCGCTCGCACGCACGTCCCCAGCCGGGAGAGGACTCGCAGCAGCCCGCAACGCCAGGCGGGCACGGCCGCTTACCTTGGCATGGTGGAGGTAGAGCAGCAAGGCAAGGCTCCAATGCACCCAAGAGAGCAGAAAGTTCATGGTTTCGGAGGCCCGGCCGGGGCCGGCGCGGCTCGCGCTCCCTCTCCGGCTCGGGCTGCGGGGCGGCCCGCTCTCCTCCGCGTCTAGGCGGGCTCCTCTTCTTCCCCGAGCCGAGGCCCGGGCCAGGGCCTGGGGCGCGCGCGCGGCTGGAGCACTGTCTGCGCACACAGCCGCCTCACCCGTCCATGAGCCCGGCTTCCGAGCTCCGAGTCGCCACCGTGGCCCCCTCTCCTCTTCCTTCTCTTCTTCCTCCTCCCCCTCCTCCGACTGCGGCTCCTCCCGGCCTGGGCTAGCACTTCTCCCGGTTCCGCTCTGCTCAGCTGCCCCGGCGCGGACCACGGCTCCTCCGGAGCGAGAACAGCCCAGAAGTTGGACTAAAAGTTTCAGTGCAATGCCGCGAGCCCCGACCCCCTCCACCCCGCCTCCGGGCGCGGGCTCCGGCTCCTTCCCGCGGCTCGCCGCTGCGTCCACCGTCGGCCGCCGGCCACGGAGGAGGTGGGCGCTGGGGCCGGGGGCGGTGTCTGTCTGTCTGTCCGTCAGCGCTGCTGGTCCGATGCGGGATCCGGAGAGGGAGGGCTTACGCCGCGCTCTGGCGGTCACCCCCAAAAGCAGGTCACTCACTTTACCCCGGTCCCTCTCGTTGCTCGCTCGCCAGCGCGCGCTCTCTGACCCCGTCTGTCTCTCTTCCTCGACTTCTCTCTGGAGCTCCTGCTACCTCTTTCTTCTCTCTGCTGGTTTCCAAAATCCGGAGTGATTTGGGGGAGTAAAGGAACAATCTCCCCAAACGGTCAGCCCGATTTAAGCGGGGAATGGGAAGCAAAAATAAATTAAAACGGAAAAGAATACGGTTTTTAAAAATGTTTAAGAAAAAAAAGGAGGGTAAACCGTGGATAAATGAATATCAAATTCCAGTGCGGAGACCCCTGACTGGTGACTCCGCGGGTTCGTCCTCCTCGCCGCTACGCCTTCCGACCGAGCGCTGCTGCTGCCTGCTCCACTCGCCCCCCGAGCCGCGGCCTCCCCGCAGCCCGGCTGCCCCAAGCTTCTGCGTTTCTCACCGCTACCAGCCGCCTAAATAGGGTGGCTCCGTCCGCCCTCCCGGACCCCGCCTCTGACACGCCCCCGAGGAGGAAACAGAACCCTCCGCCTCCCGCCGCTCTGCGCTCAGCTTGGTCCCTTGGCGCTGCCTTCGCCTGGGGACACCTAGTGAATCCTAGTCTCCCCCACTCACCCCAGTGAAGAGAAACCTCGATACCCACCAAGGTTCACAGCCTGAAAATTACCCATCTAGCCCCCTCTGCCCGGAGACTCACACGCGGTACTTGCAGGGAGGGAACAGGAAAGTGAGGTTATGTGCGGACAGGATTCTACAGCTATTCCCCACCTTTGCTTGGAATATTGGAGAGGGCGTGGGGATGGGGGTCGGACAGGGACGGGTAGGAATAGGGAAACACAGATCTACTGGAATCCTGGAGTGACCCCTGTTCTTCTCCCCACTCCAACACTCTCAGGTCCCCCCTCCTCTCCCCCTCCTCCCCACACACACTCAAACTGACACACGCGTCCTCACGCAGACGCCGCTCTCCCAAGTTCACCAAGCTTCCCTGCGGTGGCTGAGCGCCCCCTAGTGACTACTGTCTGCACACCCCCAGCTCTGGCTGGAGAAGGAATGGGCCTAAGGAAGAGGGTGAAAGATTACCCCTGATCCCCCCATTTCTGATCTCCCAAACAGTGGCATTTGGGGGGCTGCAATGGCCTTATGTACAGAGAACACAGTGCTAGGCACAGAGGGCCCAGCATATCCATCTGGACAATGTGCCCATCCGGAGCCCTCATCTGGCCTGACATTCAGAATGAGCTACAGCCAACAGACTGGGGTGACTGGGGTCCTTTGGGAAGTGTCCAAGGAGGCGTCCCTGGGGAGCAGTATTTGGCACCAAATTTGTGGGGCTAAGAATGGGAAGCTGTGTGGTTCTGGGGTTAGTCAGTGGCCCAGAGGGAAGAGGACCTGTTGGAGCCCACGTATGCACTCACTGCGGAGTCTGGCAGAGCCCAAGGGGAGAGGCAGCTGGGCAGACAGAGGCCCTTGTTCCTGCTCCCCTAGCCCAGATGGTGGGGGCGGATGGAGGCCAGGGCCTGAGTGATGATTCAAACCTACTCACCATCACTAAGGAACGTCTGTAGGCCAGCTGCCCGGAGCTCCCACCAGGCTGGGGGCCAAGGCTTCCATCAGCCCCAACCCAGGCTCACAGTTCCTCTTCTGAACAGAATTAGGAGTTTGTCCTCAGCAACCCCCAGCCCCCCAGAGTCCCTTGCCCACTTCTCCCAGCTGGTGGCCTCTCCTCTCTCTCCCAACTCCCCATGTCTTTTCTAAGTGCTCCCCAAGGCCCCCCCACCCCACCCTTGTATATAGGAACCAGCCTGGAAAAATTCCTGGTTGGGCTTTGACCCAGCAGCTCCTAGGCTCCCCCAGGGAACAAAGGGGGGCTCTGATACCTGTGGGAAGAGAGGGACCAATCAGTCTCATTATTCATCTAAACCTGGCCAAGGCCTGGCCTGGGACTGATGTGGCCTCTGTGAAGGCCTAGGCTGAGAACGAGACTGCAGCAACTTCCCCCAAGTTGACCAAAATGATCCGAGGCGGTTACTCAGCCAGTCCCCACTTCAGCACATGGTTCTGTTGTTTGGCGGGAGTGCTAGGTTACCCCTTTAGTACCCCAATTCCACAGAAGTAGTGTCCTGAGGCCCCTATGAGCAGAGGGACTGACTTCCGCCAACGCTATCCTACCGTTTCCATCATTCATGCCTCAACCCTGTCTCCACCACCTGGCAGGCTCCCCAGCAGCAGGAACAAGGTCTTTTTACAATTTACTTTTTTAGTAAATGTTTATTTGCTGGCTCATTGCCCTCTCTCAAGCAGGCTTCCTCACCTAGGCTCCATGCTCTAAGCTGCTCCATGGGATATGGAAGGGAAGCTGCTCAAGCTCTTCGTGGCCCAACTTGGTCTGCCTCTTGCACCTCCAGAGCTCTAGATGTGGGCACCTTGGCAGAGTCCCCCTCCGTCATCCCTACCCTGGGGCCAGCAGAGCCCAGGACAGAGGCCCCCAGTGGCACCACCTCTGTATCCCTTCTCATCTCAGAGTTCCTCCGCCCCTAGAGAGGCCTGAAGAGGGGTTCTTAGTAAAGGACCCTGAAGTTGGGAGGAGGATGGAGGGGTTCCAAGGATGGGTGACCATCAATTGTCATTTAATAACCACAGGACTCTCCCCTGACTTGAGCTTACCATCCCCCCTCGGTGGCATTCAGCAATGTGTGTTACAATGACCTATTTGAGCTTCCCTCTGCGAGCTCTGCCCAAGGAACCAGAGGAATGAAGGGAGCAGAACTGCAGCCTGGCCTGAGGGGCTTTGAGCACCCTTCACCAGAGTGGGGAGGGGTGTCCTGTCTCCAACATTCATTTCAGAGTCACAATCTGGTGATGACTCAGAGAAGGGGGGTTGTCTGCATCCCATCACAATATCACCAGCTTTGACAATAATACACTATCATGGACCCAGCCAATGCCCACATTATCATCGAACGGAGAGCCCAATGCACCTGAGTCTTCAAAAACGGGAATGAGAAACACACAGAACAAGGAACAAATCAGTAATCATAAGACCAAAGCATGTCTCTACAGCGCCTTCTCTTCCCACCGACTTAACCTACAAACTTAATTCCACTTATCTGCCCTCCTCAGAGTGGCTTCAGGGCAGGGAATGTCAGGGCTGAATGTCCCTCCAGAGAATCCCAAGGGCACAGAGGGACCCAAGGTCATCCAACAACA
>NW_017731422.1:2628049-2629368 GCF_001890085.2 Hipposideros armiger
AAGAAAGAAATCACACAATGCATGCCAAAAATGACTAGGGGTGGGGGTATGTTGATTTCGTTCCTACTTTAGCTTTTTTTCAGAGCAATTGTGTGACTGGGTTGTCACTGAGTTGGCTGCAACGTAGGTTTCTTCAGGGAAATCCTAGGGGGGAATAAAAAAGAAGCAGGAACCTAAAGTGCCCCCAACTTCTTAGCAAGAAGGGTCCTTTCCTTCCTCCCCTAGTGAGCTTTGGGCCTGAGCTGGAAGCCTGTCCCATGACCCAGGCCCCCTACAGCGGTTCACAAAGATAAAGCCAGTTAATGATTGGCCCCCTGAGAGGAGTCACCCCCACCATCCTGCCCGCCTTCCCAGACCCAGAAGTGCAGGGCAGGCCACGGGGAGTGGGGTAGACCTCCCCTCAGTTCCCAGGAGTGGCCTGGCCTAAAGTCCTGGAGATAATCAGTAAAGCAGACAATCAAGGGGTATCCATGTGAGAACATCAGACCATGTTCCTGGGGGCCTTGGGGGTCCTCAGAGGTGGGGCGGGTGGGGGAGGGCTGGGAGTGGGCAGGCACAGCACACCCAGTTTTATCTGCCTCACTGATTGGAGTTTTACTCGGGATTTAGTTTGAAGAAAAGTCTTCACTGCTCAAGAGGAAGTTTCAAAACCTCTTCACTGACCAGATGAGCAGAATGAGGCCCAGAGTTGTCCAAAGCCATACAGCTGCAGAAGCAACACCCAAACTCACATCTCTTGACTCAGAGCTTGGTGCCATTTCTACCTCTCCAAGGGCCACTTAATCACTTACTCCAGGTCCAGCACGGGGCGAGGCACCTTTGGGATACACAGGGCTTCTGCCCCCAAGAGCTGACTAGCTAGTTGGGGAGGCAGGCGAAGGGAAGGATGCTGGCACAAGGTGCCGTGTGCATCTGGAGCAGGTCAGCTGCTGCGCCCTCCTTCCTATGTGGAGGGGCTCAGCAGTGCTCTTCAGAGGGTACAGAGGATACAGGGGGTGAACCATGCCCCGCTGGGGTCCCCTGGAGAGATGGTCTTGCCTACATCTCCCTGCATGCCAGCCCACTCAGTGAGACCCACCTCCTCCCAGAACACAACTGGAAGCATCAAGAAAGGTAAGGTAGGGCACGCTCCGGGCTGCTGTGCCTGCTGCCAGCTTCTCCAAGTCCCAAAACCTGGCCCTGGGCAGCTCCACCTCTAAGACATCTGCCCCCCAGCTGAGGGTGACAGTTAAAATATTTAACTCCCATTATGGCCTGGGCACAATTCACATAGAGCTGGGGATATATGCTGAGCTAGGCATAAACCCCTCAGTTTTCAC
>NW_017731422.1:2631908-2634176 GCF_001890085.2 Hipposideros armiger
GCCTGGCACTTGGGCAGGTGAGACAAATCTGTAACTCATTCCATAGTCCCTCCTCCTATTCTATCCCAAACCCAGGAATCTCTGGTCTCCTAATGGAACTGAGGCTGGGAAACCACCCAGGAAAGAAGTCCCTCCTTCCCTCTATCCACCTTCCTTTTTGCTGCAGTGAGGACCAGGTAAAGAAAAGAATGAACAAGAGAGTGGGGCCAAGCCCCCCAAATGCCTCAGCCAAATAATGGACAATTTGAGGTGAAGCCAGGGTATCTTGATGGGGGCCAGGTGAACAGATACGCAAATGATTTATGTATCACAAGGATCCCCATCTCCTCTGGAAGCCCAGGTCTCCAGCACCCAGTCCTCCAGCCTGGAAAGGTTTATTAAGTGATTCTGCACCTCTGTCCACTCTCCCGCCCTCTTCATGTCATCCCCTTCCTCCTTCTCTATTTGCCCTACTCATCCAGGAGTTGAAGATTTCTCCCACCATCTTCCCAGGCTCTGCCCTCACAAAGCCACCTTGGGACGCACTCCTCAACTATCCTCCCCTCCTGGCCTAAAGCCCCTTTGGGGATTCCTGGCTGTCAGAGGACAGGGCCGCAGTTGTCTCCACATCCCCCAGGGCTGGCAGGGGCAGCCTCCAGCCCCCTTGAAGCTGCCCAAGGGGAAGATGAGAAGTAGAAAGGGGCTGTTCAGCTGAACAGGTAGGGTGCAGGCTAGGGAGTTCCTTCTCTGGTCCACAGAAGGGAGAGGGAACCCTCCACACCCCCTTCTGCCTGAGACGACAGCACCACCTTGCTGGACACTTTCCAGCAACAGGTTTCAGATGAAGCTNCCCTCAAAGTCAGATCCCCATTCTGCCCATTGCTGTCCGGTCCAAATCCCCGCCCAGCCTTGGAGGCTGGGAAGAAGGAGGTGACATCTCAAGGTGGCAGCTAAGCTCCTAAAGCTATATCCTCCCTCCAGACCTGGGCCCTGCCTAGTAGCCAATTTCATTCCAATTTGTGGATCTTTTCTAAGGCCCACCGGGCACCAGGCACTGTGCTGATATTATAGGAGATACAGGGACACATAGTAAGTAGGACTGCTCAGGAGCGTTGGATTCGAATGGACCCAAGTGGCACTCCTGTCTCTGCCACTTTTTAATTGTGTGACCTTAGGCAAGTTACTCAACCTCTCTAGCCCACAGTTCCCCTTGTCTGTAAAACAGGAGTGAAAATACCTGCCTGGGAGATTTACTGCACACAGTTACCCCAGAAAGTAAGATGGAAAGAAGCCCCGAGAGAGGCATAGGGTGTTATGAAGGTACTGAAGCAGAGCAGTCAAACTGGCTGGAATGGGTGTCAGGTAGGTAGTACGCGGTATTTACTCCACAAGTGGGTATTAAACTCAGCTGATGAGCCCTGTTTGGGGCTGGGCCCTGGGACTGCAACACTGCAGAAGGGGCTTCCTGTGTGGAGGTGAAATAAAGAATAAGCTGAAAATAGAAACCCTCCAAAGGGGGCACGTAATTGCTGGGAGTAGGGGAAAGCTTCCTAGAGGAGGTGGCACTTGAGTGTTGATGGAAGAGCAGGAGTTTAGCTAGCTGAGTGGAGCGGGGATAGAGAACAGGCAGGGGAAGTGAGGTCCGAAGAATACTGATGGCTCACATAGCTCTTCCACTGCACCTCTGGGCAATAGAGACTTGAGGGCTAGGCAGGGAAGGAGATTAGGGCTTCTTCAAAAACATTCTCAGCCAAAGCCCACAGGGACAATAACACTCCCTCAGGGGGTGAGCCCCGCACTGGTTTCCCCGCCCTCTGGGACTGCATGTCTCTGCCAGAGAAATTAAACAAACAAGCAGACACTAGAGGTAGGTCCAGCCTACACACTGAGCACTGCTTTTGTTTGCCCATGGGTGAGAGGAGGACAGAGGACACCAGCCTGGGACAAGTACAGGGACACTCAGCTGGAGCAGGGCACAGAGCAAAAAGACCTTTTCTCCATCTTTGCCGTCTCCCTATCCTCAGCAGGTGCCCAGAGCTGTCCTGTCGCCTGTCATAGATGTGTGGAGACCCGGAAACAGCTCTGGGCAAAAAAGTTGCGTCTGCTACATGCTGTGTGACCTTGGCCAAGTCAGTACCCCTTTCTCAACCTCAGACTCCTCCTAGGTAAAAACATGAGGTCACCTTCCCTAAGTTTTAAGGCTCCATAACCACTCCATCAAACACTCCAACTGAGATCTCTGATACAATATATCACACCTTCCAGAGTCTGTGTATTCTTTTTTTTTTT
>NW_017731422.1:2637536-2638513 GCF_001890085.2 Hipposideros armiger
AAAGCCCTGCCAGTAAGTACTGCTGCTTCCTGACCAGCTCCTCAGATGTCCATGTGTGGAGCTGTGGCTGGTCAGGACAGCTAAGTTCAAAACCTGGAACTGTCACTGCCTTGCTGTGTGACCTAGAACAGGGCACTTCCCATCTCTGGTCTCAATGTTCTCTCCATAAGTTATTAAAGCGTGGACTGATTTCTAAAGCCCTCTTAGGGCTCTCAGTCCATAGCTGTAGGGAATGGGGTGCAAGCAGTAGGATGTAAGCTGTGGGCACTCTGGCCAATGACCTGGCTGACTGAAAGAGATGGAGGGAGGACCAGGAAGCACCACTTGCGACCGCCTTTTAGAGATGCTGTAAAGATTACTGGAGTATAGGTGGGCGGGGAGGCAAAGAAGAGCATACTCTTCAGTTCATTGTCTGACCAACAGCCTGAGTTTGCCCATTGCCATCAACCAGAATAGCTGGGAATGTAGCAAGAAGGATTTAAGTTAGATAAGCAGAGGTCTACCAAACTCATCGTCTCTGGGGGATTTATGGGATGATAGCAGCAGGATGTTTATCTAGAGACCTCTAGGTCCATTCCTGGCCTGGATGAAATGTCAGGGAGTGGGAGAGAAGGGGAGAGAGGAAGGGGAGAGAAAGGAGGAAAGGATCAGACAGGATGTCAGTTCCCAGGCCCCCCTTTTTGGGAAAGGAGGTGGGTGGGGTGCCTGTGTCTCTGATCTGGGAGCTGAAGTGGGGGAAGGAATTTGTCAGGGGTGTGGTAGGGCCGAGAGCAGGGCCGCAGGGGAATGGAATGAGAAGGCCGTCAAGTGGCAAAGCAAATGTTTGTGGGAAATGGAGAGAAAAGACCCTTTCCTGATGGGAGGGGGTGAGAGAGCACCTCAGCCCCGGACTCCCTGCCCCAGCACCCCCAGCCACACTTCAGGCACAGCTGTACCTTGTTGGGGCAGGGCCTGTGCCACTATTGTGATATCAACTT
>NW_017731422.1:2645669-2646683 GCF_001890085.2 Hipposideros armiger
GTGTGTGTGTGTGTGTGTGTGTGTGTGAGAGAGAGAGAGAGAGAGAGAGAGAGAGAGAGAGAGAGAGAGGTCTCCAAGCACATATACACAGGAGGGATTGTACTTTTCAGTGACCTGTAGCCCCTCCACCCCAGCCTAAGGACTAGCACAGGCCTGCAGGTGTAGATATCCACATGGGGACCCATTGTGAATGATGACGATAATAATGGTAGATACTACCTTTGATGGCATTCCTACTGTGTGCCTTATGTTATCTCATTAATCCCCACAAAACCCTGTTACGTAAGTTCTCATTGTAAAAATACAGCTTGGAGACTTTAAATTGCCCAAGGTTACACGGCAAATGAAAAACAGAACTAAAAGCTGGGATTTAAGCTTGCTAGCTGGCTCCAAACCCTGCCCTCTGGTTTGAGTAAAAGAATGACCCAAAAACCAGAATATCCTTTTTGTCCTCAAAGAAGGAAATAACAATAAGGCAAGGTGATATCAAAACTTCAAATGCTTTCAGGGTTTCAAATCAGAGCCCGTTGGAGGTTGAGTCCCATCACACCCAGTTCAGAGTGAGGCAGAAAGAGGCACCAGGGTGGTCTTGCCTTACCAAGGTTTTAGAAAAAAAATTAGCAAATGAGGTTGAAAAAGCACTCATCCCAGAGTGAGTCAGAAAAATTGCTTACCTTGATCACTCAATTACCAGTATGTTCCGGTTGATACTAGCTCTATTTTAACTCTCTGTAAGAGAAACTTATTTTCTCACCCTTGTTGATCACTAACTTAGCAACGTTTTGATCATTAAAGTGGCAACTTTGGTCAGTCAGCAAATAGTACATGAAGTAAGCACCAGAAAACCACTTGCTGACTGATTTCCACATATACCCCCATCAATACCCAGCTGTTATAATAAAACTTGGCTATGGGGAATGTTTATCCTTCAGGCCTCCTTTGCTATTTTCCTTTTGTCATTCTGCAGCTAAATTGACGTTGAATGTCTACACTCTATTCCTCTCCCTGTGACTC
>NW_017731422.1:2647697-2649057 GCF_001890085.2 Hipposideros armiger
TCAACTATAATTATATATTCATATAGTCATGGGACGTGAAGTAGAGAGTGGGAATGGAGTCAATGGAATTGTAATAGATAAGCATGATATGGGGGTGGGAGGGCAGTAGATGGGGAGGGGGGTTGTTACTTTGTGAGGGTGAAAAGGATAACTATTGCATTGTTCTGTACACCTGAAACTAACAATAAAAAAAATAATAATAAAATAAAATTTAAGGAGATGCTTACTCTCAAGTGCAGGACTGGCCCTGATAGTGATTGCCTGATTAAATACTTCCCTGTCACCTCACTCCTTTCATCTTAGTCCCAACCCTGCCCTCTGGGCTGCCGGTCCTGGGGACTAAAGCCACAGGAATATTTGAGGCAGAGGTGGAGTGGAAGGGCAAAGAGGTCACTCAGTCACACTGGACCTCTCAAAGGAAAGAACTAGCTCCTAACTCAGCTACAGGGGAGGGAAGCAAAGGCTGAGGCGGGACATAACCGTCTGTTGCCGGAGCCTGTGTCCCTGTGTGTGTCTGTCTGTGTCTCTGTGTGTGTATTTGTGCGTCCAAATTGTGGGTCTTTCAGTTTCTAGCTATGTGCCCTAGGGCAAGTTAACCAACCTCTCTGATCCTCAGTTTCCTTGATAACTTGTGATAATAATATCTACATCATAGGGTTGTAGTGAGGATTAAATGAGATAATATATGGAAAGAGGGTAGCATAAGCACTTGGCCTACACACAGAAGCTAAATAAATAGTGCTTGCTATTCTCGTTGTTGTTGTTATTGTTGTTGTTGTTGTTGTTGTTATTATTATTATTATCATTATTATTGTTATGTGTGGCCCCAGCTTACTTTGGAGCCTTATTGCCCACTGCCTCCCTACACATGCATCCCACTCCAGCTAGACAGGTCTTCTGACAGCCCCAAACACACACATTGCTTATTTCTTTTTTTTTTTTTTAAGATTTTATTGGGGAATTGGGGAAAGGGAACAGTGTTGGGGAATTGGGGGAGGGGAATAGCCAAGCCAAGTTGTTGTCCTTCAGTCTTAGTTGTGGAGGGCACAGCTAGCTCAGCTCCAAGTCCAGTCATCATCCGGCCGGCCGGCGGCAGCTCGCAGCCCCTCAGCTCAAGTTGCCGTGTTCAGTCAGCTCACTATCCCTTGTGGGAATTGAACTGGTGACCCTGTTGCTCAGAGGTCGTGCTCTTAACCGACTGAGCCACTGATATAGCCCACATTGCTTATTTCTTTACCCTGGTCTATGCCCTGCCAGCCATGAAGGTGTAACCCCTTAAAACAAGAAGACTTCCTGAACCAGTTCTGCTTAGTGGTTTCCCCCAAATTCCTGCAGCAGGAGCTGTCTCTACCTCTCATGC
>NW_017731422.1:2655592-2662714 GCF_001890085.2 Hipposideros armiger
CCAGATCACTGCCCTTTGTCCTTGAGGCTGGAAACTGGAGGATGTATCTCTGTGGAATATGACCAACCTGAAAGAAAGAGAAGACCCAAAGGTACTAATATTGGAGACGTCATCATGAAATATCCCAGCCAGTGTGATCACCTGAGGCTCACAGATGACAAATCACACATGTTCACACACATATACATACACACACTTCCAAACAGCTTTTCAGATATCCACACTTAAAAAATAAGCAACCAACCACGGATTATGAGACATCTGAAGAAAGCTTCTAACACACAAAAGACAGAGACCAAAACAAAACCAAACAACAAGTGACTTAGAAGAAGCCAAGACTACATAGCAAGAAGAAAGCTTAACAATAACAACAAGTTATCATTATAGCCTGAGAATGATAAGAAAAAACATTGCAAAAAATGAAACAAAAACAGAATAGTATTTTCTTTAAAAAAAAAAAGAACAAAAGAGAAGCCTTGAAAAATTAAACATGTTGCTAGCAGAACTTTTTAAAAATCAGTAAAAGTTTGGAAGATAAAGCTGAGGAAATGTCCATAAATATGAACGACTATACAATAAAATTAGAAGACCAGTTCAGACAATAATATACAGATAAAGAACATACAAATAGTAGGAGAAACAGAGAAGCTAAAGAAAAGACATCATCAATGATATAATCTAAGAAAATTTCCCCGAACTGAAGAATTCCTTAGAGAGCAGTGCAATGGATAATCATTGGAAAAAGAATTCAATTGTTCATAACTAATACATGGAAATACAATTAATTTTTGTATACCTATTTTGTATTTTACAACCTTACTAAATCTACTTATTAGTTCTAATATATTCCATCAGATTTTCTACACGGATGATCATGTCATCAGCAAATGACACTTTTACTTCATCTTAATGTATTGTATTTATTTTTCTTGCCTTATCGCACTGGTTAGAACCTCTGCTACAATGTTGAATAGAAACAGTATGAGTAGACATCCTTGTCTTATTCCTTGTTTTAAAAGGAAAACATTAAATCTTTCACCATCATAGGTTTTAGGTAGAGGTTTATTATCAGGTTGTGAAAGTTCCTTTCGACTCCTGGTTTGCAGAAATCCTTTTATCTGGAATGGATATTGCATTTTGTCAAATGCTTTTTCTACATCTATTAAGATGATCATTTTTTCTTTTTTAATTTGGTAATATGATAAAGTATGTTATTTTTAACATTACCAACCTTGCATCCCTAGGATAAATCCCACTTGGTCATGATGTATTATCATAGAGATAGAGATATAGAGATAGAGACAGTGATAGAGTTAGATTCAACTTAGAAAAACTTCATTGAAAAGTTTTGCTTTAATACTCATGAGGGATATATTGGTCTATAGTTTTTTTTTCTTGTAATCTTATCTGGTTTTAGTATCAAGTAATGTTGGCCTCATAAAATGAGTTGGGAAGCGTTCTTTCCTCTATAACTTTCTAGAAAAGTTTGTGTAGAATTGGTATTACTTCTTCCATAAATGTTTGGCAAATTTCATCAGTAAAGCCATCTGGGCCTGGAGTTTTCTTTGTGGAAAGGCTTTTACTACAAATCCAGCTTTTAAAAAATTTATAAAGTCTATTCAGGTTACCTATTTCTTCTTGAGTTAACTTCTAAAGTTTGTGTCTTTTAAGATATTTGTTTATTTCATCTAAGTTATGGAAATTATTAGAGTAAAATTGTTCATAATATTATTTTATTACCTATTTAATATGTGTATAATCTATAGTGAAGTCATCACTTACATTCTTGATATTGGTAATTTGTGTCTTCTCTCTTTTTTTCATGATCAATCTTGCTAGAGTTTTATTAATTTTATTGATCTTCCTAAAACACAGCTTTTGGTTTCTTTGATCTTCTCTAATGTTTTTCTGTTTCTTATTTTATTAATTTTCCTTGATCTTTATTACTCCTTTCTTCTGCTTCTTTGTGTTTAATTTGCTCTAGTTAAAGGCTTATAAATTTATTTAAAATTTTAAACTATAAAACAAAAATAATACAGGAAAATATTTTCATCTATTTTGTGCTCTAGAATAATTTTTCCATTTCAAAAACCCTCAGTAGGTATGAAAACACATCCAATAACTCATTCATCGAATACTTATTGAGTGGCTATTATGTGTTAGGCACTATTCTAGTCTCTGGAAATAGAACAGTGAATAAAACAAAGTTAATACCCTCACTTAGCTTACTTCTAGTTAGAGAACACAGGCAATAAATAAGTAATATATGAGGTGGCAATAAATGCTATGCAGAAAATAAAGTAAGGTGAAGGAATAACGGCTGAGCAGGCTGGGTGGGACTATTTTTATTTTAGATGGGGTCAGAAAAGGCTTGTCTCTGAACAGAGTCCTCGAAACAATAGGGGAGAAGGCCATAGACATGTCTGGGCAAAAGTGCTCCAGGCTGAGAGAGAAGCAAGCACAACGTCCTGAAGTTGGAACATGCTTGCCTTTTTTGAGGAAAAGTAAGAATGTCTAAATGGCTGAAAGAGAGAGGTAGTTAGGGGTCGGAACATGTAAAGCCTTATAAGCCGCTGTAGAAACGTCATATTTAATACAGCGTGGTAGGGAGAATTCTAAGATGGCCTCCCATGATTCCCCGCCCCCTGGTGTACACACTCTATATACAGTAGTTTCCCCCTTATCTGTGGTTTTGCTTTCTGTGGTTTCAATTACCCGCAGTCAACTTCGGTCCAAAAATATTAAATGGAAAATTCCATAAATAAACAATTCATACGTTTTAAAATGCATGCTGTTCTGAGTAGCGTAATAAAATTGTGCACTGTCCCACTCCATCCTGCCCAGGATGTGAATTATCCTTTTGTCCAAAGTATCTGCACTGTATACACTACTTTCCCATTAGTCACTTAGTAGCTGTCTCAGTTATCAGAGAAAGAGAGAGAGAGAGAGAGACCACATTCACATAACTTACAGGATTCAGTACCATCTTCAGTTTCAGGCATCCTCTGGGGGTCTTGGAATATATCCCCCTAAGATAAAGGGGCACTGTGAATATGATAGCTTTCACTCCTGTGATTAGGTTATGTTATATGGCACAGTAGACTCTGGAAAGGAGAGCGTATCCCAATGGGCCTGACCTAATCACATAAGCCCTTTAAAAATAGTTTTCTCCACAACGAGAAACAAACAGCATAATTCAAAAATAGGCAAAGAATTGAAGAGACATTTCTCTTCCAAGAAGATATACAAATTGCCAATAAGCACATGAGAAGGTGCTCAACATCACTAATCATTAGGGAAATGCAAATCAAAACTACAATGAAATACCACTTCATGTCCATGAGGATGGCTGCTATAAAAAAAAAAATCACAAGTGTTGTCAAGGATGGGAAAAACTGGAACCCTTGTGCACTGTAGGTGGGAATGTAAAATGGTAGAGTCACTATGGAAAACAGTATGGAGGTTCCTCAAACAATTAAAAATAGGATTATTTTATGTTTTATTAAAATTGGAATGACCCAGCAATTTTACCTCTGGGCATTTACCTGAAAGAATTGAAAACAGGGTCTCAAAGAGATATTTGTACACTCGTGTTCCTAGCAGCATTATTCACAATAGCCAAAACATGGAATAACCCAAGTATCCATGGATGGATGAATGGATAAGCAAACTATGGTATGTCCACACAATGGAATATCATTTAGCCTTAAAAAGGAAAGAAATTCTGTAATATGCTACAAAGTTGATGAACCTCAAGGGCATTATGCTAAGTGAAATGAGCCAGTCCCAAAAAGACAAATACTGTATGATTCCACTTATATAAACTACTTAGAGTAGTCAAATTCATAGAGACAGAAAATGTAATGGCGGTTGCCAGGGGCTGGGAGGAGGAGAGAATGGGCGCTGTTATTCTTTAATACGTGGTGAGTTTCAGTTTTACAAGATGAAAAGAGCTCTGGAGATGGATGGGGGTGATAGCTGTGCAATGTTATGAGTGTATTTAATACAGCTGAACTGNGTATCTTTTCAAATTAGTGTTTTGGATTTCTTAAGATAAATACCCAGAAGTGGAATTACTGGGTCATACAATAGTTCTATTTTTAATTTTTTGAGGAATTTCCATACTGCTTTCCATAATGGCTGCACCAATTTGCAATCCCATCAACAGTGCATGAGAGTTTCTTTTCTCCACATCCTTGCCAACATTTGTTGTTTGTTGATTTATTGAAGATAGCCATTCTGACAGGTGAGAGGTGATAGCTCACTATGCTTTTACTTTGCATTTCTCTGATGATTAGTGACATTGAGCATCTTTTCACATGTCTAGTGGCCATTTGTACGCAGCAAGGAAAAATTTTAATGTAATAATGGCTCTGAAGGCAGCTCATTTGTCCATTTGTTGACGCATAAACACAGTAAATACTTACTGATACCGTCTTATATACCAGGCCCTCTTCTGGGGGATGAAATACCACAGTAAACCAGATGGACACAGTTCCTGCCCCCTTGGACTATACAGGTTAGCTCCTGAGCAGAGCATACATGATCTATGGAATCAGTAAAAATAAAAGCCTCTGCTGATGGACTTGGGGTGGAGGCATTGGCAGCCTGAACACCTGCATCCATTTTTGCTCTTTCTTGAAAGTTCATTAAGCAAAGTTAAAGCCTTTCTAAATTTTTATTTAATTGTAATTTTTGTTACTTAAGGTATACATCAACAAGGGCAGGAGATAGGGGGCAAGGTGTGACTGCAGGGGCAGGAGAATGAAAGAGGAGATAACAGCAACACCGTACTACAAGCTACAAAGCAGGTGGAAGAGTGGTAAAGAACATGGAGCAGGAGATACGGAAAGCTGTAGCCACTTAATCTACACCCCAGAATCCCCCAAAGGCTCAGGAATTGGTGGCACTAGTTACTTCTGGAAGTGGGGGTAAGGGGGATTGAGTAAATTAAAAAGACTGGTGGAAAATGGTTTTTAAAAGCAGTCACATCCTTGGATTTTTCCCTTACCCCACGTAGCCAGGCAAAAGGCCAGAGGCTTGTCCCCTAGTGAGGGGAAAACAGGATCTTTGACAGGAGAACCCCAAGACACTGAAGGCAGAAGTATCTTATTGAAAATGTTCACATAGTGGATGCTGAGACCTGCATCTTCTTCCCCCCTGAAATCCCAGATCACTGCCCTTTGTCCTTGAGGCTGGAAACTGGAGGATGTATCTCTGTGGAATATGACCAACCTGAAAGAAAGAGAAGACCCAAAGGTACTAATATTGGAGACGTCATCATGAAATATCCCAGCCAGTGTGATCACCTGAGGCTCACAGATGACAAATCACACATGTTCACACACATATACATACACACACTTCCAAACAGCTTTTCAGATATCCACACTTAAAAAATAAGCAACCAACCACGGATTATGAGACATCTGAAGAAAGCTTCTAACACACAAAAGACAGAGACCAAAACAAAACCAAACAACAAGTGACTTAGAAGAAGCCAAGACTACATAGCAAGAAGAAAGCTTAACAATAACAACAAGTTATCATTATAGCCTGAGAATGATAAGAAAAAACATTGCAAAAAATGAAACAAAAACAGAATAGTATTTTCTTTAAAAAAAAAAGAACAAAAGAGAAGCCTTGAAAAATTAAACATGTTGCTAGCAGAACTTTTTAAAAATCAGTAAAAGTTTGGAAGATAAAGCTGAGGAAATGTCCATAAATATGAACGACTATACAATAAAATTAGAAGACCAGTTCAGACAATAATATACAGATAAAGAACATACAAATAGTAGGAGAAACAGAGAAGCTAAAGAAAAGACATCATCAATGATATAATCTAAGAAAATTTCCCCGAACTGAAGAATTCCTTAGAGAGCAGTGCAATGGATAATCATTGGAAAAAGAATTCAATTGTTCATAACTAATACATGGAAATACAATTAATTTTTGTATACCTATTTTGTATTTTACAACCTTACTAAATCTACTTATTAGTTCTAATATATTCCATCAGATTTTCTACACGGATGATCATGTCATCAGCAAATGACACTTTTACTTCATCTTAATGTATTGTATTTATTTTTCTTGCCTTATCGCACTGGTTAGAACCTCTGCTACAATGTTGAATAGAAACAGTATGAGTAGACATCCTTGTCTTATTCCTTATTTTAAAAGGAAAACATTAAATCTTTCACCATCATAGGTTTTAGGTAGAGGTTTATTATCAGGTTGTGAAAGTTCCTTTCTACTCCTGGTTTGCAGAAATTCTTTTATCTGGAATGGATATTGCATTTTGTCAAATGCTTTTTCTACATCTATTAAGATGATCGTTTTTTCTTTTTTAATTTGGTAATATGATAAAGTATGTTATTTTTAACATTACCAACCTTGCATCCCTAGGATAAATCCCACTTGGTCATGATGTATTATCATAGAGATAGAGATATAGAGATAGAGACAGTGATAGAGTTAGATTCAACTTAGAAAAACTTCATTGAAAAGTTTTGCTTTAATACTCATGAGGGATATATTGGTCTATAGTTTTTTTTTCTTGTAATCTTATCTGGTTTTAGTATCAAGTAATGTTGGCCTCATAAAATGAGTTGGGAAGCGTTCTTTCCTCTATAACTTTCTAGGAAAGTTTGTGTAGAATTGGTATTACTTCTTCCATAAATGTTTGGCAAATTTCATCAGTAAAGCCATCTGGGCCTGGAGTTTTCTTTGTGGAAAGGCTTTTACTACAAATCCAGCTTTTAAAAAATTTATAAAGTCTATTCAGGTTACCTATTTCTTCTTGAGTTAACTTCTAAAGTTTGTGTCTTTTAAGATATTTGTTTATTTCATCTAAGTTATGGAAATTATTAGAGTAAAATTGTTCATAATATTATTTTATTACCTATTTAATATGTGTATAATCTATAGTGAAGTCATCACTTACATTCTTGATATTGGTAATTTGTGTCTTCTCTCTTTTTTTCATGATCAATCTTGCTAGAGTTTTATTAATTTTATTGATCTTCCTAAAACACAGCTTTTGGTTTCTTTGATCTTCTCTAATGTTTTTCTGTTTCTTATTTTATTAATTTTCCTTGATCTTTATTACTCCTTTCT
>NW_017731422.1:2665134-2709610 GCF_001890085.2 Hipposideros armiger
GCAGAGAGTTTTCTTTGGCTGGCCAAAGAAGAGGGAGTCTGCAATTTAAAGCATGAGAAGGAACTGATGTGCCATTGCTGACTTCAATATGGAAGGGGCCATGTGGCAAGGAATACAGGAGGCCTTAGGAGCTGCACGCAGCCCCGGCTGAGAGTCAGCAAGGAAACGGAATCTCAGTACTATAGTCACAAAGAACTGAATTCTGCCAACAATAAGAATGAGCTTGGAAGTAGATTTTTCCTTCAGGGCCTCCAGATAAAAACTCAGTCCAGCCAACACCTTGATTTTAGCCTTTTGATACCCTGAGCAGAGAACCCAGCACCCCATGCCAAACTTCTGACCTGCAGAACTGTGATCTAATTAATACATGTTGTTTTGAGGTGCTAAATTTGTGGTCATTTATTATATAGCAATAGACAACTAATATACTCAGTATGATGGGAAGCCATAGATACATAAACGAGTTTTACTTTAATGTCACCCCAATTAGAAAGTAAGCTCCCTGAAGGCACAAGCCCAACAGTTTACACGTCCTTCCACAAGACTCTTCCAGTGCCTAGTGGATACCCAGGAACTATTCCATAAATGGGTAAAATGTTTTAAACAAAGGCAAGCTATTCAGGAAAATTGTCTAGCCTCTTGTACTGACCACGTTGAAGTTTGTGTAAGTTCTTTAAGAAAAAATTGCACCCTGGGGTGACCAGTTAGCTCGGTTGGTTGGAGCGTGGTGCTGATAACACCAAGGTTGCTGGTTTGATCCCCGCGTGGGCCACTGTGAGCTACACCCTCCCTAAAAGAGTCAACTATACCATTGTAGTATGAATGCAATGTGTAACCAATAACTATGGTTGTTCCCCCAATAAAAAATTTTTTTTAATTGCACTCTGTGTGTGCATGGCTTGTCTTCATTCTTGCCCTCTTCTCAGGGGAGTGGCTTCCCTTCAAATGCAACATGCTGAAATAGAGCTCACCTTCCATCCAAGCACAGCTTCCCCCGACTTCCCCTTCTGCTGCCAATAACACTACCATCACCCAGGTACCCAAGCTCTGCACATTAGAATTACACTCAATTCCTCCCTCTCCCATCCTCCCCACAGCCAGAGTCCTGGAGGTTCATTTTCCAAAATGCCTCCCCAGAAGTCTCAGCCTTTGTCTTCCCACCACAATCAGCCCAACTGAGGCCTTTTTAGCTCTCACCTGTATGATGGCAATGGCTCCCAAAGAGCTTCGCCATCCTCCACTTCCCTGCCTCAGATCCTCCTTGGTCATGGCCACCTGGCTAATCCCTACTAGAACACTTGGCACGTGTAAGCCCTGCCTCCAAAACCTCTGGAGGCTCCTCTTTGGTCTCTCAGGTAAGCATCTTGAGAGCAAGGGCCATGTGTTGAGTGTCTTTGTAACATCATTGGTGTTCCATGTCTTCATGAGGCTTTGATGATAATGGTCATGAGCATGAGAATTTGGAGGCCTCCTTTTCTTTTAGGTCAGAGAAAACCAGCCTGGGTTGTCATTCTCCCACGCTCTAAAGACTTAATCAGAAGCAGGGAAGAGCTGTGGAGCGTATCTGCTCTTCTCTATAAACCTACTGCCCCCCAACCCCTCCCCATCCTGGAAATCCTGGCCAGCATGCCCCCACCAGGATTACTTCTTTATCGGTATCAGCTGTTAGACCCTCTGTACACAATAAAGGGGTTCCCTTCCCAGGGATATTTGCAGTTTAACAAGTAGACGACCTTAAAGAAGCAAATGTTAGTGGTGGGGTTTTAAGTATCAGTTGGTGGGTGGAGTGAGACATTTGTCCAGGAATATAAAGCTTTGCTCCTGCATCCAAAAACACACCCCATCCATGCAGCAGGACTGATGCTAATAAAAAGAATGGCACAGAACATATGTCTCCCCCACCACCACCACGTCCCCCGGGCACAGAACAAGATCCAGAGTAGGTGGCCGGGAACAATCTCCAGTGAGAAGATGGAGAGAAAATTTGTGAGCTGTGGAATGCCCTGGAGATCTTCATAGAATAAAAAAAAAGCTCCTGCCCACCTGAAACCCTTCTCCTGCCCCACAAAGGTCAGGCTGGGTTAAGGAGATCACTCAGTCTAAAAGCACAGGGAAGGCTGCTATGGCCTTGGTCATTTTTATGCCCTCACCCTCAATACCAACTCCAAAGAAAGTGGACCCCATTTCAGCCCACCTCCAGGAGTGGATGACGAAGACATCTTCTAGATTCAGCAGCCTCTCCCTAGTCTGTCCCATTCCCCCTGCTGAAGCCCAGAGGAGGGGACCCCTTTGCAACCCTTTCCTCCCTGTAATTATAGCCCACAGCTTCCTGGGCCCAAAGAGGGGAAGTGTGTGTGTGTGTGTGTGTGTGTGTGTGTGTGTGTTTACGCCTGCATGGGTGTGTGTACATGGAGGTGGGGGTGGTGGTAATGGAATAGGAGGAAGGGAGGAAGATTGCGCAGCTGGGTGGGGGGACTGGCCCTCTGGCATCCTGGGGGAGTTTTCCTCCTTAATTGCTTGAGTTCTACAGCTGTCATCGCTAACGAGAAATTAAAAAACACCCTGACCCCTGACCCCACCCCTGCCCCTGTGGCTCACAAGTGCTCCCTCAGCACGTTGCTCTTGGAGAAGCACCCAGAGGAGGATGCTGTGAAGACTCAGGGTGCCTGGGCTGCCTGCTCCCAGCCCCTTAAGGGGGTAGGCCAGAGGGAAGGGAGGTGGGACTTGGCCCCAGCTTTTTTGCTCCTGCACTGGTTTTCTGGAAGGCCCTAATTATTTTATATATCCTGCTTCATAATCCCCACAGCTCTTCTGGGACTTGTCAGACCTCAGGCCAAGATGTGAAGTTTGGGAAGTAGGGGCTCTGGAACTGCAGATTGAAGTTCTACACTCAGCTGCCCTGCACAGTGAGCAATTCTATAAAATGGAGAGGAAGAGAAAATGGATGCGTCAGAAACCACAGCAAGAAGGGCCTCAGTGCAAGGAAGAACTTCCCAGCTGTCTCTCACACCGCAACCAGAGAGGAGCCTTCTCTCTAAGGACAAGGAGCCTCTGCTTAGCATCGCCCACAGGAGTCTGTGTGATGTGGCCGCTGCCTGCCTTCTCGCCCCACCTCACCCAGAACTCAAAGCCTGACACTAACTGAATTGGTCTCCGAATGGACTTCTCAGCACCCACAGATTTGACCCCATCAGGACAGCTCCTTCCCACAACCCATCCTCCCTGTCCTCTCCCAAGGACCGCTGAATTTTCACAAGCAGAATGCTGTATTTTCATGTCTTCCTTCCCATTTTCCACATGCACCACCCCCCACAGTCTACACAGTACATTTAAATAGTGACATCATGTACCCAGACTACGGATGATTTCTCCCAAAGGAACCTAGTTCTTTCACTTTAAACAATAACACTGTCAGGAACATCTTTGTTCACATAGTCAAGTGAATATTGTTCTTGAATACATTTGCTATTGTTCCTTCAAACTTGTATAGATACTGTCGAAATTAATGATACACAATTTCATTTCAAATGACAGTCACCCCTCAGTATCCGAGGGGAGGGGGTGGTTCCAGGACCCCCTATGGATACCAAACTCCAGCGATGCTCAAGTGCCTTATATCGGGTTGTTGGAAAAGTCATGACACATTTTTGCAGTGAAAAACAGAAAAAATTCGTCATGACTTTTCCGATAGCCCAATATAAAATGGTGTAGCATTCACATAGAACATAGGCACATCCTCCCATATACTTTAAACCATCTCCAGATTACTTATAATACCTAACACAATGTAAATGCTATGTAAATAGTTTTTATACTATATTGTTTAGGGAATAAGGACAAGAACAAGTCTGTACATGTTCAGTACAGATGCAACAACCATCATAGGCCTAACTATATAGCATGTGTGAGCAACAACATAACGTTTTTTTTTCTTCAAATATTTTCCATCTGTGATTGGGTGAACCCCGGGGATGTGGAGGGCCAACTATATTCCTAACTTGATCGTAACTGTTGCCTTCACAGAACTCCTCAGAAGATGGATACCTGTCATACGACAACTGTCTCCTGGAGCTTTATGTTTCTAGAATTTTTTAGTGCTCACATAGGGTTTTCTACCTCAAAATGATTGGCTCTCTGTACATGAAGACAACCAACCATTGCCGCACACAAGTGGTCCCCAAATCAGGTTAGTTCTGGCAGATCTTACATAAAGCCAGTTTTACATAAGTCAGAACCCTTTCGGCTCTGGAGATAAACGAAGCAGGTATCTGCTTGACAGCAATGTAAACACAGGGGAGAGGAGGGAAGCCTGCCTCGTGAGGCTGCCACCCACTCTCTTTGCCCGTGAACAAGGGTTACTTCAGAGCGCTGCCCGACCCGTTTATACCCGTCAGGCAGTGCTCTCTTCTCCAAGGCTGCTGGAAAAGCTTGACTCATGCTGAGTTTACATAAGTCGGCCTTACGTAAGTGTATACCTATAAAGACGGTGGAAGGTACAAGGAGAAATGTAAATAGCCGGGATTATGGGTGTGAGTTTAATTTGGGGTACCTGATATTACAAGACCACTTTAAAAATACGTTAAGCATACTTGAAATCAAGCTTAGACAGAATGCCTACTATGCACCCGGCCCTGTGGAGGGGTTGTCAGATAATTAAGAGATGTTATGAGATGGCCCCTGCCTTAACGAAGCGTATAATCAAATGTGTGGAAAGGAGCTCTAGATTTCACTAAAGCCGACTTGCATCTACCTCCCGCTCGGCTGGACTGGGGTTTCAGGCCACCATTTGCTCACTTTTAATACCCTTCCTCCTTAATACTCCTCCCCCACATTATTCTCTAGCCAAGGCCTCCCCTCATACTTTTCCCCAGTTTGTCCCCACAAAGGAATAATCCTCTTCATGTTTGGGACATTCCTTGGCATGTCACTGATGTTCTTAGCTACGACAATGTCAAAAGCACCCCCTACCCCGGTCGCCCTCCCTTAGCTTCCTTCCTTGCCTCCCCAGTATCTTTGGAAGGCTTTCTTTCGTGTTTCTGACTTCTATCTGTCCCCAGCCTCCTTCCCAAACACAGCCCAGGGGGGGCTCAGAATGGAGAACGGGGGAGGGAGGGGTGGACAGGCCTCCACCATCTGTATGTTCTCAACAATCAGTCCTCCCCCAATGCCTCTCGAGTTAGGGGCCAGGGNCTACTTCCCAGAAGCTCCGTCCTGGGGTCTTGGTAGCCCCAGTCACCCTCTATCCACTAGGTCAGGTGCCTAGGCTCAGCCTGGTTGGTGGGGGAAGGGACGGAGAAACCATCGCTTGTCCCCTCCCCACCAGATGGGGGGGGCGGAGGGTGCCTGACTGCTGCTGAGTCAGGATATTCCTCACATTCCCTCCCTTCTCCCAAGCCTGCCCAAATGCCATAAACCCTGCCTCTGGGTGACCAGCCTCAGCCAAGTGGCTGCTCTCCCCATCCTGACCCCAGCCCAAAACCAGCCCTACTCCCTCACACCTTGAGAGGAGGCCATACAGAAAGGACGTCATACTTCCCACTCTCACTGGGGCCCTACTGGGAGGAGGGGTGGGGGACCACACTTCCTCCTGCTGCCCCCATTTCCCTCCTTCACCCTGGCTCCGTCCCCCCTCCCCCCAATCAGCTTCACTCACAGAATCTGCTGCCACTGGTCAGGAAAGAAGAGAAAACGTGGTGGGGAAACCAGAAGCAACCACCCCCCAATATACACAGCCAACTGGGTACCACACAGTAGCATAGTAACCCTTGTAGTGCAACATCGTTGGGAAAGCCTCCAGTATGCAGAGGCAAGCCTAAGAGGGAGTCCCCCAGAAAGACTTCCAATCCCAGGGAGCCCCCAATCCAAAGGGAGGGCCTGCCCTGTCCTCAGGGAGCTCCTAATCTGATGAGGGAGACCCCAACCAGTGGGCAAGGGAAGCGGCTCTTCCCTCTCACTAATATATACTAACATGCAACTAAACAAAGACTCAGAAGTTCAAGGGCAAAGCTATTATATGTGAGTGAGCCTGGAAGGGGTAAGGAGCATGGGTATAATCAGACTGTTAAACTGGTCTAAACAGGAAAGGAAGGCTTCCTGGAAGAGGAGAGCTTGGGGGACAGAAAACCTTTCTGGAGGCTCAGAAGTATGCAAGGAGGACAAGGTGAGTAGAAAGGCTCAGGACAGAAAGGAGGCATTCCTAGGGCTGTGGGGCTTGGAACAGCACTGGACAGGGAACTGGAATCCCAGGCTCTGCTCTGGGGTGGCAGTGGCTAAGGCCCTGTCCCTCTCAGGTCACAGACCCCTCCTCAGTACAATGTGGAGCTTTGCCCCAGGATTCCTGGGGTGCTTCCAGTAGGGTGTATGACAAGCCACCAGACTCAGCTTATGCTCTGCTGTCGATCAAGGAACCTGCATTTTCATTTTGCACTGGGCCCACAGATTACATAGCGATCTTGCCCCCCAGCATGGAGGGTCTATTTTCCTCCCCATGTCTTCTCCTCTGGAGAAGCCCTAGTGGAGAGGACAGCAGGAGGGCGGCCCTGCTACTAAGAGGCTGTGTGAAGGGAGGAGATTGGCCCTCCCTGAGGCTGCAGCCTGAGCCCTGGCTCCTGGCGCAGGCAGGTCCCCCGCCTGACCCTTGGCAGCCAGCAGCAGCCCACTCAGCCCACAAATGGCCTCATCCCTTGGAGGGGCCAGCAGGATCGTTTCACAACTGTGTGCACTCGATGGAGCCTGTTCTTGGAAAGCTGGGGACGGGACAGCTCAGTCCTGGGTATGAAAAAAGCCTGGGCCCCTGAGGCCTGCACTTGAACAATAAACAACTGAGGGCTCGCTTGAGTAGGAGGGGGTGTGGGGACAGTGTTTAGCTAGTGCACTGTGGCTGATGGGAGATAGGGGTCTCCCAAAAAGCTCCCACACAGCCTCCCTCCCTTGACAGGAATACCCCAGTCTGATGGGGGCATAGGATCCATCTCCACTGGAAGAGGCTGGAATCCAAGGACTTGAGGCACAAGGAATGTGGTGCGGGAGGGGAGGACTTCATAGCCCAGTAGGCTGAGAGGGGGCTCTGAAGGCAGGGCCACCCCCAGTGCCTGTCACCGTGCCTGACCTGGTTCCCATGAGCACACCAAATGGGTCTGGGAGGTAAAAACTCAGAATGAAAGTCAGGGGCGGCAGTATCCTAGAGACACCCATCCCAGGGGACCTTTATTTTTGCACAGCTGGCATCTGGCCACCTGAGCTGGGACACAAGGACAGGAGAGAAGCGCAGACCACAAGCGGGCCCAATTTGCAGGTTACAGACGACGTCTTGAGTGCACTGAGAAACAGGGCACAGAAGCTGAGTGGGGGGCAGGCATTCTCAGAGAAGGCTTCCTGGATAAGGGGTTTCTATGTAATGAAGGGGAAGGAGTAAGGCTTTGCACAGAACAGAGCTGAGGGTGTCCTGGCAGAGAGAACAGCCTCTACAAAGGCCTAGCAGCGTCTGGGAAATGAAGACCCCCTTCCCCTGTCGTGAGATGGGGGGGGGTGGGGAGAGAGGGGGAGGTGCTGGGATCTCTCAGCTGATCCATGAGAAAAAGCCCCTGAAGAGGGGTTAGGGCCAATCCGCCTTTGATGTGCCAATTTAAATAGCTGAGGCCTGGATGCTCCTAACTGGGGCTGGGGGCACGTGGTAGATGCTGGAGGAGGGGACTTAGAGCAGCGACTGTCAAAGAAGACACAGGTGCTGGATAAATGTCTTAATGAATGAGCTGATTGAATATTGATCGATTGATCAACAACGGTAATGAGCCAGGAGCAGCACTTTTGTGAGAGACTGGCAAACGCGTCTTGGGGCTCAGCCCCCTACTGAGGGCTCCCTGGGGACCATAGGTGCACTGTAGATGTCACCCATAGAATAGTGACCCTGCGAGCTGCACCCCTCAGCCCTCCTGGCTCCTCTGTCTCTAGCCACTTGTGTTCTCAGAGACCTTGGCCTCTAGAACAATACAAAATTGGCAAAAAGCACTTTCATCTACACATAAAATTCATGTGCACGTAATAGCAACAGCAATAATAGTTAACGTTTAGTGATGGTTTACTACGTGCCCATCACCATGCTGATTGCGTGACATCTAATATCATAAACCTCAGAACACCCCTTCTAAGTAAACACAATTAGATGCAGAGAAAATGTGCCCAAGAGAAATGTTTTTTAACTTTAGTTTGGTTCTCTGACACACATTTAAACATCTCTGAAATCAGTATGCGCCTTGTAATCACTAACAAGAAGGCACTGTGTCATAGTTTAATTAGCAGTGCCCTTTCTTCCTGGTGGTACGTAATTGAATTGTGTGTCTTGCTTTTGAAGAAACAGAGTTGATTACGTCCATGGTCTGTATAACTGACCACCTGCCCCTTTCAATCAACAGCAGATGCTATACAGAACCTGTTTCTCTGTTCCGAACCTGTTTTTTAGGGATTGGAAGCTGTGTCTCTCGGTCATCAGCCTGAGAGCTGCCTGAGGACAGGCTATCTTCTCTCCCCAGCGCTGCCAGCATCCCCCAGCCCAGCACCCCCATCTAGGGAGCTTGGTAGACATGGAGGATGGGTGGGCACCGAGAACCTTGGGCCTCCCAATAAGCCCTTTTAGGCAGCATAGGTAGAAGAGCCCTGGGAAGCTGCTCTCAGCAGCCCTGAAACAATGGAGGTAAAAGGGAAGGAGCAGGGTTGCTCCACACTCCACCAGGAAGCTCTGGGCCAATGGAAACAAC
Source organism: Hipposideros armiger (assembly GCF_001890085.2). Taxonomy (NCBI): domain Eukaryota; kingdom Metazoa; phylum Chordata; class Mammalia; order Chiroptera; family Hipposideridae; genus Hipposideros; species Hipposideros armiger. Next base: position 2,673,888 of record NW_017731422.1, read on the forward strand.
GCAGGCCGGCACTACGCCATCCAATGGCGAGTGCCGGCCCCCAGCCTCCTCCAGCACTTGCTCTGCTTACCTGCCAAAGTGTGCTCCCCTTGGCCTTTCCCTCTGCCCTCATGCTGGCCCCAGGAAGGCAGGCAAGAGCCAGTGAGGGAGTGAGCTGCCCCACTGGAGAGCTGAGGAAACTAAGCCCTGAGAGCCTCCAGCAGAGGTACTGAGCTGGGTGCCCATGCCTGCCCTCTAGGCACCCCTCAGCAGGGGATCTCCGGGGTGGCAAGGGGCAAGGGGAAGGGAGAAGTGTCTCTTGCCAGGGACTCTCCCGCTTGGTTAGAACATCACCACCACCTCCTCCTCTTTTCCCAGATTCCTCCCCTCAGAGGCCTGTCCTCTCTCTCCTTTACTTCCCAGAAGCTCCGTCCTGGGGTCTTGGTAGCCCCAGTCACCCTCTATCCACTACGTCAGGTGCCTAGGCTCAGCCTGGTTGGTGGGGGAAGGGACGGAGAAACCATCGCTTGTCCCCTCCCCACCAGATGTGGTGATAGAGGCATCTGAATCTGCGGCAGGGGCTGGAGGATTAGGGTCTTTAATGAGAACCAGGGACTTAAGGGTTAGCGAAGGGAGCTTTCATCCTGGCCTGGTGGGGGAGGGGAGTCCGGAATCCCGTGCTGGGTTTCCCAAGCCCACCCTCTCAGCACGCCTCCCCTCTCCCCTGTCTTTGGAGGCCCACTGATTGATCCTGCTGGGCGTGCAAGTGAGAGGCCAAAATAATGGCTGCCCCTCCTGTCCATAGCCCACCAGGACTCTCTGCCAAAGACTGCCAGAGCCATATATGCACAGAATCCCCACTCCCAGCTGTGGGCCTTAAAGACAAAACCCATCACCCTCCTGCAGGCGGGTTTCAGAAGCACCTCCCCTTCTCTCTTTGCCTCCTGGTATAGGTCTTGGACACAGTCAATGACCTCTGGCAAAGGGCTGGGAGGGTGAGATGTGCAGGCACAGGGACCCAGCTGCTGCCTGGGGTGACACTGAGCTTAGCCCCACATGCTAAGGGGGGAGGCAGTTAGGGCAGGGACTGAAGATTCAAGTCCCAAGACTGGAGCTGGAACTGGGGAATTGGGTCTGGGATCCCTGGGCCCTGAGTGAATAATGACCCTCGATTTCTCAGAGAGACATTGGTCCCTTGGAGTAGAGAGGGCAAGCCCCACTTACAGGAGCTGGACCCTAGAGAGAGAATCTCAATCTCAAAGGCACTCAAGGAAGAAAGGAGCCTTGGAGATCAGTACATACCACTCCTGTTATAGCCTGGGAGACAGACCCAGAGAGGGAAAGGACTTGTCCAAGGTCCCACAGGGAGTTAGGAGTGGGCCAGGAATCCACCTGGGGTTCCTATAATAACTCCCAGCCTAGTACAACAAAACCATAATAATGCTAAGAACTATACAGTAACTCACATCATTCCTCTTATGAGGAAACTGAGGCTCAGAGAGGCCAAGTGACTTGCTGGAAGTCACACCCAGGAGCCCGGCTCTAGAGCTCGGAAACATCAGGTTTACAATTCTCTCTCCAGGTTGCTTGCTGTGTGTAGGGACTGAATCCTGAAGTTGGAGCTGAGTGTCTCTGGGAATACAGGGATGCAAGAACTAGGGGATGACCAGGAGTTGTGGGGGTCTCCACCTGGCTTGGGCACTGAGCTGATCCCTGCCCTGCCAGGACCATCCCAATACCCATCTGGAGGACCCAAGGCAGGTGAGGTGATCTAGCACCCCACTGCCCAGCCTGCCCACTGCTGCCCCAAGTTCCACTCCAACATTGTCCTCCCAGCACAGTGGGGCCACATTGTGGATAGAGCTGCTAAGCCGGGGCTCCGCTGGACCCTGAACTCTCCATCCCCTTCCAGCCTTCTTCCAGTGATGCAAGGAGACACCAGGTAGCAGAAAAAAGGTGACTCTGCGAACACTAAGCTAGGCACAGTGCCAAGTGCTATAATGGACATAGGCTCTCACCAGCATATCTCTAGTCCCCTGGCACAATGCCTGGTTTTCAAAGACACTCCGTAACTGCTGCATGAATGACTGAGAAACACAAAGATCAATGAGGCATGGACCTGCCCTCCAAGAGGTGACAATCTGATGGTTATGTAGACTACTAATTATAACACTAGGCAGACCAAGTACAGCAGGAACTCACCGGAGGGAAAGATTAATTTAAACTATGGGACTGGGGAAGGGTTCATGCAGGAGGCAGCATTTGAGCTCTGTAATAATAACAATAATAGTGATGATAATGACAATGGCTTGTACTTATTAGCACACTTCTTGGTGATTTTTATGCATTGACACATTTTTTCTTCATACTATCACAGACGTAGGTACTATTAATATACCCATTTTACAGATGAGGAAACTGAGGCCATGATCTGAGCCCAATTATGACTCAAAGGATGGGTGGGATTTTTACTTTTATCCGTTTCACATTCATACAATTATTTACTGAACTGCTGCTCTGTGCCAGGCAGTCAGAGGTTAACTGACCACAGAACCGAGCCCTACAGGTGATTCAGTAGGACTATAAATAACCTTAACACAAAGCAGGAAGTGATTTGGGTCATAAAAGATGTACAGACAGAGGATAGATGGAGTGCAAGGCAAGAGTGACAGAGGCTTCATGGGGGAGGTGACCTGTCAGCTGGACTTTGAAGGATGGGTGGGATTTGGACCTCAGAGATGGCAGAGGGCATTCCAGGCAGAGGGAACAGCTTAAGCAAAGGTACAGAGGCAGGAATGAGAGAGGCTTATACAAGAAACCGTGAAAGGTGCAATCTGGCCAGATGGGGAGGTTGCAGACTGGCACCCCATGGACCACATCCGGCCCTCAGACGTGTTCTGTCTGGCCCACCTGCACTGGCCTGCACAGCGTCCTTGAAAAAGGTGCAATCCATCTCTAGAGCCAGAAGGTAAACAATGAGGCTGGGGGTGGAGGAGCACAGGCTTTGGAGTCTTAAATTCCAGAAATGCAACAACCATTGAGAAGCTGAGTAGCACACCTCCCCACTCAGTCCAGTCCACTTCCCTTGTCCGAAGTTACCTGTCTGGCCCCTGTAGGCATTTGAGTTTGAGGACCTGGATGAGAGCCCAGGGCACAGAAAACAGCAGCAGCCGAAAACCATGGGAAGGTGCCTTGAGGTCTGAACACAAAGGGCCTTGAACATCAGGCTAAAGAACTGTAATTACAGCCCCTCCGCCACCAGCATTTGGGTGAGAAGGGCGTGCATGCATGCACGCACACACGTGCGCGTGGACACACATACACATTACATACAGGCACTGGGGCTGAGGATAGTCTATTGTACATTGGTGTCAATTGAACTGGGTGGGGGGAGGGGGTTACTCAAGAGAAATCTTTACACACATTGTCCCAGCCTGCCTCAGCTTCGATTTCACATTCCTGTTGCCCCTATGCCCAGCCCCATGGTTGTCCCAGCTATGCCCACATCCTCAACCCCTCCTCAAAGCCTCTCTCTTCTTTACGCAGAAGGGGGTCCCAGAGGTGTCCCCTAACCCCAGAAGCTCCCCAACCCCCCAGTGCAGAGCTGGCTGGCCAGGGTGAGAATTCGGACAGGATTTAGGACTGGAATTTCCCTCTGGGTGGGCGGGGCTGATCAGGTGAGCCATGTTACAGGGCTGGGGGCTGAGTGGAAAAGTTTGGTCTGTCCCATCCCCTTGCCCCAGTGACTCAGGCCCCTGGTGGCGGTAAGTCTGGGGAGGGGACGAGACAGGAACCCACAGAAAAATTTTCCCTTGTCTTGCTGGCTCTGCCACTGCCCAGTTCTCCTCCCCCATTCCACACACACCCTGCCTTGCTGCTCACCACAGCCACTGTCTGTACCTGTAGTAACAGCCATGGAACCAGCACTTCCCAGGACCTTCCCAACTTGGCTGGGAGCAGGGCACCCAGCCCACCAGAACTGGGGCCTTCCCCACTTCTGGGCAGCCAGTGGAGACAGGTGTCCCTGATGAAGGCCATGATCGATACAGGGGTAGGGGCTGCCAGGTTTAGCAAATAAAAATGCAGGACACCTACTGTCCCATGCAATATTTGAGATACCCTTATATGAAAATATTATCTGTTATTTATTCTCTCCTTTATGCAAAAAAGAGGCCCAGAGTCGCGGATTCTGAAATTCAAATTTAACTGGGAATCCAGAATTTTACCTGGCAACCCAAGGCACCCCCCCACCACTCATATCTGCCCATTGTCCAACACTTTCCCTTCCCCTGCCCCCTCACCATGCGCCCCTGCTATGCCTTACTCTGCTCCCTCCTGCCTCGAGGCCTCCAAGCTCCAAAAGATAGTCTTAGAACCTCAACCTCCATGCCAGGCAGGGAACCAGCAAGGATGTGCGGGGAGCTTTCTGGGAGTAACTGTCTTTGTATGAGGACACCACACCCCATAGCATTCAGCCTCAAGCTAGGATTGTGGGGAGAAGGGGTCCACAGCTCCAAGGGACCTCTTAGATACTCTGCCTTCCACCCTCTTTTGAGTTTCTACCCAGATCTCCTTCTCCCTCAAGATCTGGTTGAAAACGTGTCTCTCTTTCCTTTTCTTCATCTGGACCCCACATCCCTCCCAAAACACACTTGCCTGTGACCTTGTAATATCCTCCCCACCCCCCCGTTCCACTGAAGTATTCAAGCCCAGCCCAGGGGCTTTGTGCAGGGAACAGGGAGCAGGCAGGGAATGGATGCTACCAACCATTCCTGCCTCCCCCAATGAGCACCTCTCATGGCAGACACTGTGCTAGGCCCAGGGACAGCAGTGGCCAAGGTCCTCACGGTGCTCCCAACGTACTGGGAGACAGGGGACATTCAGCTGGCAGTGAGGGAGGAGCAGAGAGAGATGAGAGAAGGACAAAGGACAGGACTGCCTCTGGGGCTGGTCAGGGAAGGCCTTCAGTGCTTTTATGAGGCAGACGCACCCAGCCCACCGGTGTGTAGGCTATGGCTATGGGAGTGCCTTTTTCCCCTCCTCCTCCTCGGGTTTAAATTGGGCCTCCGTCTGCTCCAACCTGTACAGGCTAGCTGGCTCTGAGAGTAAGCTCCCTGAGGGCAGGGCCACCACCTGTGAGCTGCTGTGTCAGATCTTTTCTGGAGATGGAGTTGTTTGACTCAGGATTGATTGACAATTGTCTTTTTGGCAGTGGGTGCCTCAGGCCTTGGGGTGAGGGACAGATAGTGCTGAAGGACCATCTTGTCCCAGAGACCCACCCTCTCCTTCCTGGAGATTCCCACACCCCCCTGCGGTGCAGAGAGGGCAGGGCAGGGACCCATTTTCCAGATGTGGAGGCCAAGTCCCAGTGATTCACCTAAAGTCATGCATCCCATGGGGGAGGGTGGAGCTGGGAGAAGAGCCCGGGGGGTCCCAAAGCACACTCCAGGGTTCCCGTAGCCTGCTTTTCCTCCCAAGCCCCCCTCACCTTGTCTGGTGATGTTGGACGAAGAGGAAGACGTTGGCCCTCTTACTCCTTCAAGCAGACCAATCAGAAGTCGGAGGGGCCCCTCCTCCGACTTCTGGTCTTAGGGGCCCCTCCTCACTCCAGCTTAGGTCCTGACCCTCAGAAGGGGCTGAGGCAGGGCAACACCACCTCTGGACACCCAGATGCTCAGTTCTTAGTTCAGCTCACCTGGTCCTCCCCCACCGGCCCCGTTTGGGATCCTGACTCCTGACCCTCATGGGTCCTGTGCTGGCCGTTGGCTCCATATCCACACACACACCCCCTACACCGTGGTCTTGCCTTGAACGATCAGATGCTGGCCGAAGCTGAAGATGCCTGGCAGCTGTCAGTCTCCAGGCTGGATGGTACAGTGAACAGAGCATTAAGCTGTGAACCCAGCAGAACCAATCTGGCCACTGCCCAAACCGAGCACTCCCCACACAATAGCCTCTGCTCTCTTTGTCGATAGGGCGGGTTATGTTGTTGAAAACAGAAGCTGAACCTGTTGGAAGGGTCCCCTCCCCACCCCCCAAGCCACCTCCACCAGCAAGCCTAGGCACTTCAGCATGGAGAAATAAAGAGACAAAGAGGACAGACTCTGAGAAGGCCCACAGTGTCGGAGCTGGAAGGGAGTTCAAGAGACCCCTAGGCAATCTCTCAATACACCAATAAGGAAACTGAGGCTGTGGGATAAAGGAAAGAAAAGCGAGCATCCGAAACTTTGGCTTCTAGTATTGGCTCAGCCACCATGTGACCCTGGGGAAGTGCCTTCCCCACTCTGCTCTGGAGTTCCCCCCACCCTCACTTTCCTGTACCAGGGTTCTGGTTAAAGCATCTTGCCTGAGGAGCTTAGGCTGACAGCAGTCAGTCTCCTGCGGACTCCTCTCCTGACTAGCACCCCCCCACCCCACCCCCACAACCCTTCCCCAACCAGGTCCTGGAAACTTAGGGTAGATGGGGTGAAGGAAGGAAAGGAGGTGGGTGTCACCCCAGGGAGGGGCAACAGGGAAGGGAAACTGAGTGAGTCCTTGACATGCCCCAGCCTGTCCCCTGCATCCGGGGAAGGGTGAGAGTGACTGTCAGCTGGGGAAGGGGGGCATGAGGGGCAGGCTGGGGAGGGGCAGGGAACCCCCGTCTGAACTTGTTGGGACAGCCTGGTGCAGCTGTTTCCGGCTGATGAAAGGGCTCTGATTGATATGAAGGCAGTGACTGATGCTAACCCCCAAATCTGAGCACCCCCCCATCCTCTTCAACCTGGGCACACCCAGGGGCCCACTTTAAGGACAGGCAGAAGCCAGGGATAAGAGAAGAGTGGGGCTTTTGCTGCTACTGGGGACAATACCCCAACGACAGGGAGGGGAAGGCTTGTCTCATCTTCCCTGCCCCTACCCCACAGGGAGGGGAGTCCAGGCTGGGCCACGACACAGGCTCACAGAGTTGGGGCCCAGGAGGACAGGGCCAGGGAAGAGAAACAAGGGGCTTGCTCCCTCCTTTCCCCATCCTGGGGTGCCTACTACTCACACGTTTAAACATTCAAATACATACACGCAGAGATCAATTCTATCTATCCTCCCGGTATGGCAGGGAGGGGAGCAGGGATTGCCGTGGGACATTCGTTTTATAAACTGTCCAGCCATCTGCTTTTTGCCGTGCCCACAGAATAGTAGCTAACATCTACTGAGCATGTCCTCTGTGCCGGGCATCCTTCTAAGGCCTTTAAGCACACGACCTCATTGACTCCTCACCGCAGCCCTTTGAAGTAGGTGCTATCATCACCCTACCTCCACCTGCCCCCCACCTCTCCATTTTATAGATGAAGATAGAGGCCCAGTGGATAAAGGAACTTGCCAGTGATCACACAGTGGTCAGAGGCAGAGTGAAGATGTAAACCCAGTCTCCAGAGCTTGAGGCCCTGACCACAGCGCTACACCACCTGCGGGAAATTCACGGTGGGGTCGGAAAGACAGAGCCAACTTGTAACCAACTGGTAAACAAATAAAGACTTTACAAGTGGGAAAGGTAGGATGGGTCTTCAGAGGAAGGGCACTGAGAGTGGAGGTAGTGGGGTAAAGGGAGAACCAGGAAACACTTCCAGAACCATAAACACTTGAATTGGAATTAAAGGGTCTTTTCTAGTTTCATTATTTTTTAAATATTTTTTTTTACTATCATAAAATATACATAACATAAAATTTACCATTGTAACCATTTCAAGTGTTCAATTCAGTGGCAGTTTTTAATTTTGATGAAGTCCTCCAATTAATCTTTTTTTTTTTTTTGTCTGTGTGTTAGTGTCATACTAAAGAAATCATTGCTGGGCCGGCCGAGTGGCACATTGGTTAAGAGCTGGCTTGGGAGGCCAGAGGGCCCTGGTTCGGGTCCCACATATGAGGGCCAGTGACACTGCCCTCCACAGCTAAGATGCTGAACAACAGCTCAACCTGGAGCTGGGCTGCCGTGAGTCGCCAGCGAAGGCGTAGGCTGCAGCCCCTGCTGCAGTGGGTTGCCACGGGCCAGCGTGAGTGGCCAGCAGCCACCGTGAGTGGCCGTCCAGAAGCCGGTGACTGATCTGCCTCCCTGGGAAGAGCGCAATGATGGTGCCAACTTGGGCCAGTGAAGTAACGTCCTCCACAACTAGACTGAAGAATAAAAGGACAGCAACTTGTCTGTTCTCCTTCCCCCAATTCCCCAATAAAAATCTTTAAAAAAAAAAAAAAAAAAAAAATCATTGCTAAATCCAAGGTCTTGAAGATTTTCCCCCTATATTTTCTTTCAAGAGTTTTCAAGTTTTAGTTCTTAAATTCAGTTCACTAGTCCATTTTGAGGTAATTTTTATATGTAGTTTAAGGTAAAGCAAGATTATGTCATCTGCGAACAGAGATAATTTTACTTCTCCCATTACAAGTGGATGTCTTTTATTTCTTTTTCTTACCTAATTGCTCTAGCTAGTACTTCCATTATTGTGTTTAATAAAAAAGACCAAAAAAAAGGCTTCCTTGTCTGTTTATGATTGTAAAGGCAAAGCTTTCTGTTTTTCACAATTGAATATGATGTTAACTGTGGGTTTTTATATGGCCTTTGTCATATTGAGAAAATTCCCTAGTTTATTAAGTGTTTTTATCATGAAATGTTTTTTGTATTTTGTCCAATTCTTTTTCCATATCAATTGAAATGATCATGTGTCATTCTTTCCTTCATTTTATTAATGTGATGTATTATATTGACTGGTTTTCATATATTGAACCATCCTTTCATTCCAGGGATAAGTCCCAGTGATAGTGGTATACAATTCCTTTACTATGCTGATGAATTCAGTTTGCTAGTGTTTTGTTGAGGATTTTTGCATCTATAGGTGAAGGAATGTTGGCCTGTAGTTTTCTTGACGTGTTTTCTTTCTGGTTTTGCTATCAGGATAATGTTGACCTCATAAAATGAGTTGGAAATGTTCCCTCCTCTTCAGTGTTTTGGGAAAATTTGAAAAGAATTAGTGTTAATTCTTTTTTAGATATTTGGCAGAATTCACCAGTGAAGCTATCAGGTCCTGGTCCTTGATTTTTTTTGTTGTTGTTCAAGGGGGTTTAGTTATTGATTCAACCTTTTTAAATTTTTATAGATCTATTCAGATTTTCTATTTCTGTTTAAGTCAGTATGCGAAGTTTGTATGTTTCTAGAAATTTGTCCATTTCATCTAGGTTATCCAATTTGTGGTATGTAATTGTTCATAACATTGTGTTATAATCATTTTTATTTCTGTGAGGTCAATATTAATGTCCCCACTTTCTTTTCTGATTTTAGTAATTTGAGTCTTCTCTTTTTTTCTTAGTCAATCTAGTTAAAGTTTTGTTCATTTTGTTGATGTTTACAAAGAATTTTTTATTTTGTTTATTTCCTGTGTTTCTTTTCTATTCTCTATTTCATTTACCTCTAATATTTATTAGTTCCTTTTTCTGTTAGCTTTGGGGCTACTTTGTTCCTGTTTTTCTGATTCCTTAAGGTTTACACTTAGGTTATTGATTTTTTTTCTCCATAATCAACCAAAGTTTAACAGAAAATCATCTTTTGAAAGACTTCCTTTTTTCCTCCTTTTTTCTTAACCTTTTCATTAATACTTTAGAGACATCTTTTGTCACATCTCCCAATTAAATAGCATTCTCAGTCATTCCCTTTCTAGGTCAACATTTCTATATCACAGTGAACATGTTCATCAAAACACTTGGATGGTCCAAACGGGATTTTCTTTTTTTAATTGAAGATTTTGTTAAGTGCCTCCTTATGTGGAGGGCCAGATCATTTCCATGTTCCTGTCTTTGGACTTTTGAAGGAAGTGGGTGGCAGCATGGCTATCCACAATGACAAGGTCGCTGATGTGCCAGAACTACGGGACAAATTATTGTCACACTTTATATGATTACTTAAGTTTTTTTTTTCTTCACTCCATTCCCAATTAAACTGGACCTAAATAATGTTTTGTCAGATGAAGGTTAATTTCAACAGTTATTAATAGTAATAATAATACTTAGAAAAACTTGCATGTACTAGTATTCACATCTATGTGCGTGATAGCTCTGCTAAGTATAGTGTATTAGTCATGTCATTTAATCTGTCGAAATGCTATATATCATTATCCCCATTTCCTAGAAGAGGAAACCAAGATACAGCAAATTTAAATGTATTACTTCTGCCATATAGTTAATAAACATAAAGAGGTTAGAGTTCAGGAATATGTGCTTCAATAGCCCATGTTTTTATTTTGCTGAAGTCAAATTTGTTTTTTTTAAATATATATTTGTGTGTGTGTATATATAATATATATATGTTATATTATATATATATATATATGTATATATATAATATAATATAAAATCCTGAACCTACTTTAAGGAACTAAATGCATATTTGCCCAAATAGAGTCAAAATAACCAGAGATCCCAGTTTGACTGGTTTTGATCGGAAGACTTCACACAAGTCTTTTACATATAAATATTTTAATTTCTAAGTATTTCTTTGTGTTTGCTGCTCTTCTAGGACACCTTTTCTCAATAAGATGCTTTTTATGCTTTTTGACTAAAAATGTCGGTATTAAATTTTTCCCACAAAAAGGTTTTAAACTGTTCTTTCTAATGAGTTCTTCATGTGCCATTAAAAAGTACACATATGTATGGTGATATAGCTGTTGCATGAGGGGAAGGAGCCTGGCATACTTGGCTCCTTTCCTTTTTTTAATGTGTTTACAGCTATGAATTTCTCTCTGAATGCTGCTTTTTCTGCATCCCGTAGTTTTTGTATGTTGTGTTTTCATTTTCATTCATCAAAATGTGTTTTATAATTTCCCTTGTGATTTATTTTTTGACCCAATTGTTGTTTAAGAGTGTGTTCTTTAATTTCTACATATTTGTGAATTTTTCAGTTTTTCTTCTATTATTGATTTCTAGTTTCATCTCATTGTGATCAGAAATGATACTTTGCATGATTCCAATATTTTAAAATTTATTAAGACTTGTTTTGTGGCTAACATATGATCTATCCTAGACAACATTCCATGTGTACTTGAGAAGAATGTGTATTCTGCTTTACTGGATTGAGTATTCTGTATATGTATGTTAGGTCAAATTGATTCATAGTGTTGTTCAAGTCCCCTATTTCTTTATTGAACTTCTGCCTAATTTTTCTATCCATTATTGAAGGTGGGGTATTGAAGTCTCCAATTATTATTGTAGAATAGTCTATTTCTCCCTTCAATCATGTCAGCTTTTGCTTCATATATTTTGGAGCTCTGTTTTTAGGTGTGTATAGGTTTATAATTGTTATATCTTCTTCCTGAATTGAAACTTTCATTAAATATGTAATGTCCTTCTTTGTCTCAGAATATTTTTTGACACGAAGTATATTTTGTATGACAATGATATAGCCACCCCAGCTCTCTTTTGGCTACTATTTGCGTGGGATATTTTTTCCATCCTTATACTTTTAATCTCTTTTTCCTTTATATCTAAAGTGAGCCTCTTGTAGACAGCATATCATGTTTTTTAATCCAGTCTCTGTCTTTTAAAGAAGAGTTTAATCCACTTACATTTACTGTGATTACTGATAAAAAAAAATTATTTACTTCTGCCCTTTAGCTGTTTTCTGTATGTCTTACATAATTTTGCTTCCTAATTCCTTCATTACTGCCTTTTCTTTTGTATTTAGTTGATTTTTTGTAGTATACCATTTTGATATCCTTTTCTTTCCTCTTATTTGTGTGTGTGTGTGTGTGTGTGTATTTTAAAATTATTTTCTTAGTGGTTACTTTGAGATTACAGTTAACATCTTAAACTTATATATAACAACCAGTTTTAATAATACCAACTTAGTTTCAATATGCAAGCACTCGACTTCTTTACAGCTCCACCCCACTTTATATTATTGTCACAGATGATATCTTTATACACTGTGTGTCCATTAACATAGATTTATAATTATTGTTTTAAGTATTTGTCTTTTAAATCAAATAATGACCTTATAAGTGGAAAAGGTTTCAAAGAAAGAGGTTCATGGTATGATGAGTCCTCAGAGGATGAACACTGTGGGTGGGGACTGGAGGAGAAGGGGAGAACCAGGAGAGCCTTCCAGGACAATAAACATTTGAATTGGAATTGGGTTTTGAAGAACAAAAAAATTACTGTGTAAAACTGCTTATGCATAGAAAAAGATGTCCAAAATATTTCATTTAGGACAAAAAGTCGGTTATCAAATTCCATGCATGATCTCATTTTTGTAAGTATGTGTGTATTTATACTATTTAAAGATATATGTATATGTATGCATATAAAAACATTCATGATTATACTCCTAGTTCTTTAACAGTGGTTATCTTCAACTGTTGGAAATGTGGGAAGAGGAAACATTTCCTTTTTCCCACCTAATGCATCCTATATTGTTTGAATTATTTACAATGAGTATGCATCGTTTTTAGAACCAAGAAAAGCAACAATGCCGTTTTTCTTCTGAAGAGTAAAATGAATGAGTAGGCATTCACTGTGGAAACAAAGCTGAGAAGGATGTGCTAGGCAGAGGGAACAGCCCAGGCAAAGGCAAAGAGGCACGAAAACCATGTGCTATTACAGGAGTCACCATGCATATGGTATGGCTGGAGGGCATCGGGGTGGCTGGAAAAGAGGTGTGTCCCAGGCCACATTACCAAAGAACTCTCATTTAAAAAATAAAAATAAAAAAGTTTAGTCAGTTCTTGGCGTGAGGTCAGGAAAGCAATAGGTTTTGATTTACATATTAAACAAATTAATTAATGGGGATAGGGAAGAGCCCAGAGGCTGAGAGGAGAGTGTTGCAATAACTGAGGAAAGAGAAGATGGGACTGGAGCTGAGTAAAGTCTTAGCAGGTAGAGAACAAAAATGGAAATATGAGGTAAGTGAAGACCAAATCAAACAACAATTATCCAGGAATGGAAAGTAGATTTTTTTTGTCTCACCAGAGTCTCTAGAGCTTCACAGCAGGAGGCCAAGTCTAGAGATGATCATGATCATAATGAAGATGATGGTGACTCATGAGAAGGAGGAGGAAAATCCCATTAAAAGAGCCCTGTAGCCCCTTTACAGCTTTCAAAGTCCTTTGAGTTCCATCTCCTAGTACATTACAATGCATGTTCCCATTCTACAGATGAAGAAACTGAGGCTTAGAGAGGTGATGCAACCAGAGTAAGACCCAGAGAGCATCATTTACTAGGTACATGGGCGGGCAGCCACTGCTATCCTTAGCAAAGCCTGAGCAATGACTGTTTGTTTGCTTTCTAGTTTTGTGACCTTGAACAATTTATATAACCTCTCTGTGCCTCAGTTTCCTCTTCTATAAAATGGGGGAAATAGTATACCTACCTCACATGGTTGCTGGGAGGATTAAATTACTTAACATACATAAAGACCTTAGAGCCTGGCACATAGTAAGTGCTCAGTATATATGTGGTCTTATTATATTTTTATAATTATTATTGGCATCTGCACAGTACCTGGAATTATACTGATCACCTGGAAAGAACGAATGGGGGGAAGCCAGGCTCCTGGTATTCACCAGGTCCCTTGCTTACTTCTCAGACCCTGAAGCCAGTGAAAAAGACCCAGAAGCTGTAATCTGCATGAACCCTTTGGTGGGGTTCATGAGGACTCTGGGGCCCTTTGCAGCACCCACTTTTTCTATTCATTTCCATGTTCCTTAGTACGAACCTATTCATCCATTTATTCATTCAACAAACATGTGCCAAACCCTGATCTGGGCCTGTGCTGGGGACTGGGGCTGCAAAAAAAAGTATGACCTGGGCCTGCCTCCAAGGACCTCACTGTGCAGCTGACTGAACTCACTCACTCTCTTACTTACTCACCCGCTCACTCATTTATTCATCACTTACTAGGAGCTTCCTCTGCATTACACACATACGCTCTGTTTACATCTCCTCCTGCCTTTGGATGTGAAGCAATTATTCAAGGAGTCATTTCCCAGCAGTTGTTGTTTCAGATCTTTTTCTCATGCTTTTCCCCATGTACCTACTCTGTGCCCACACACAAAATCACACAGAGAAACCAAAACAGAGATCCAAGAAGAATAAATTCATCCCCCATATTTCCTGTGGCTAAAGATCTCCCACTAGTTCCTGGAGTCTGGAGGGGGAAGCAGCAACAATTGAGTCCTCTGAACTCTCATTCATTCATTCATTCATTCATTCATTCACAAACCACTTACTGAGTACTGTGTCTGGGCCAGGCCCTGTGCTGGGCAGCATGGGGTGGGTAACAGACATGAACAACCATAGGGCACATCCTCAAGGAGTCTCTATTGAGTGGGTCAGTGGCTCACTCTTTCCACAAATATTTGCTGAGAATCTACCATGTACCAGGCACCAGTCAAGGTTTGGGGAATGTGAAGAAGAAAGACAAAGTCCCTGCCCTCGTGGAGCTTGCCCTGTAAACAGAGAGGCAGACAATGGGCAAGCAAACACAAAAATAGACAACTATCTAGGGTCAAGGCTCTGAAGAAAATCAAACGGCAACATGATAGTGACTGAGATTAGACAGCTCAAGCTATTTGAATTTGAGCAGGTCACTTCCGCTCTCTGAGCTTCGGTTCCCTCACAGATAACAATTATAGCTACCCCTGCTGTGAGGAGGAATCAATATAGGTGAAGCCCAGCACATGGTAAGCACTATAAGTTATTTTTAAAATAGATACATAAACAGATCACCGAAACACTACGTAGTTAAGGCAGGATAAAGCAACATAGACGCAAGGAAATCTGGAAGCACTGCGGAGGAGCCCCAGGGGGCCAGGTGCAGCCCAGCCAGGGCAGGAGGTAAGGACACTGGACACAGATGTCCTTCCTCCCCGTCCCTAGCCCTGCAGCTCACTGGCTGCCCCCAAGGACGGGACTGGAGCAGGTGACGTAGGCAGAAGGAACGCATGGGCCTCACCTCCCTCCAGGACAAGGAAGGAGGGAAGGTTCCCAGGTAGCCACCGAGACCCTCACCAGGCACAGGGCAGGCAGGATAATACTTGCTTTCACTACTCATCTCCTTCCAAGGCCCCTGGCTCTCCAAAGTGCCCGTTCCCCCATCTGGTGATGGAGATGCTGGGGATGAAGGTACCCACTCAATCCATGTGAGATGAAATGAAAGGGCAATTCCCATTCATGGGGCTCCTTCCAAGATCCTAGCGTCCCTTCCAACAGCTCTGTGGTGGGAGTAGCTTTGCACCCATCTCTCAGATAAGCACACAGAGCTGAGGAAGAACACAGCTCAGTCTCAGTCACTAGGTTCAGAAACGGCGGTGGGTGGTTAGGCTCTGGCTTGGTTACACTGCGGATGCTCTTTTATTCTCCCCCATTCTGCTTCTCCTCAAAGCGGGGAGCAGGGATTGTGCAGGAAACACCAAGAGTGGGGAGGGCAGGTCTGGGGGACTCAGGGGGACAGAGGAAGCGAGAGACAGATGTTGCTGTGCAGAATGACCTGTTACTGAGGTGAGGGCTCCAGGATTGTTGTTGGCAGGGGTGGGGGGGGTTACAACCAGGAAGAGATGGAACCACAGGGAGGAAGCCCCACCTGCCCCCACCCTCATCACAATAGGCATCCTGGCAAACAGGATGAGGATGGGGCAAAGCCTCCCTCTCAGCACCAACACCCCCTCCAGCATCAGCTCACCAGGCAGCCCCTATGCCCACAGGGATCAGGATGTGGGCACCAGGGATGGACAAGTCCTGACGTCGACAACTCTGCGACCCCCATGCCCGGCCTCCACAGCCACAAGCCAAATACTCCTTGTGGTTTGGGCCCTAGCCAAGCGCCCACACCCCTGCTCACGGGACGGCAACTTCCCTGTTGCATCAGGTTACTGAGCGCGTGCACATACCCCAGAGCTTGTTACACAACTGTGGTGCGCGTGCATGACACCCACACATCCCGGGTGGCCTGAGAGTCCCACAGAGAAAACCACAGCTTTGCATGGAGGGCACAGGCCCCTCTACAGCTTCCTGATATTGAGCGCTGGGGTGAGATGGAGAGGCCCTCTGGCCAGGAGCCAGAGTTCTGCAGGCTCTACCACTGGCTCATTGTGAAACCCCAATAAGTCATGTCCCTTCTCGGAGCCTGTTCCCCCACCTATAAAGGAAGGCCTCCTTCCACCCTGGTGATCTGGGTACCCACGTACCCTCCATGCCACTCACCACCCTCTGAATTACCGCCAACATCCTCCTTTCCCCTGAAAACATCCACGAGAAAGGGAGGCAGGAACTGCGCAGGGCAGAGACAGAGGGTTGGATGAGATGACCTCTGAAAGGGCTATTTTCTGATGGGGCTCCCCTCAATAGAAGTGTATGTCCTTTGAAGAGAACCCTATGGTTACCTCCTCCTCCCTAGGAAGAGCGAGGACAGAGGCCAGAGCTTTTTGAGGCGAGTCTAAGAAGCTGGAGGTGAGGGAAGTAATTTTCTTCTTTGCACTTTTGATATATTTTTTTTTCCATTTCTCTGCAACAAACATGTGTTACGTACTACTTTGCAATAGAAGGTGAAGGGGATTGGGAGGACTTGGTGCATTGACCTCCCCTGGGGCATGTGCCCTCTGCCCAGAATATGCCTTAAACCAGTGTTCCCCTAAGTGTATTGTGGCGAAAGGACTCCGACAAGCATAGGAAACCTGGGCTAAACAAAATCTGACAGGTTTTCTCGACTGCGGGACTTCTCTGAACCGCCAACAAACATGCTAATCTGGGCCACAACCCTTTGAGAGGAGAAATGAGACGAGGAAATGCAGTTGGTCTCAGGGATCTTTATAGGGAAGCATCTCCAGAGACACTTTCTAAGTACTCTGGGAGCTCAGGGAGTCCAGTGAGGTGGAAAGCAGGCACACACCCAGCCATGAAGGGCCTTTATCAGAGGAGAGATGGCTCAGGCCCCGGAGGACACAGATGGCAGCTGCTCAAGGACGCCACCTCCAACTGCGTGAGTCAAACCCCAATCTCTCTGCCCAGAACTGGCCTGACCCCTGAATCCCAGCAACGACGTTTACAAAGGCAGGTAGTAGTAACACGAGAGGGCCCTTGGGTGTCCTGGAGCCTCCCTGAGGTTACTACTTAGATCTGCAGTGACCCCTGCTGGCTCTGCCAAAAATCACCCCACCCCTTATTCCTTCCCTTCCTAGTCTACCTCACCCTCCCTACCCTTCTTCTCCCCCACAACCCCAGGCCTCCCAGCATCTTCCCCCACTCACCTTGACCCAGCCCTATCAGAATCCATCCCAAACCACACCCGACCACCAGGTACCCCAGTCCTTTCCCCATCCCTGGGGGTGGAATCTGGCTGGCCTTTGATAGTTAGTGAATTCTGGGGCTTGCACTGGGGAGACTTGGATGGCACGAGGAAGGGGACTCCAAAAACTGCCTGCGCCCTCATCAAGGGCATGGGACAACCCCAAGTCCACGATAATAACATTCACTGAGGACTGACTATCCTCTAGGAACACAGCTAACCCTTTTACACAGATTATTCCCATTTAATTCTCATAAGAATTCTAAGAGGCAGGCAGTATTCCTGTATTAACCCTGTTTTCAGATAAAAAACTGAGACTTAGAAGAGAAAAGTTAGTAAATGGCAAAGCTTGGACTCAGGTCCAGGTGTCCAGCTACGAAGCCCATCTACTTGTCTACGCTGCTGTTATACTAGCCTTGCATCTGCCTACCACCAAGTCCACCTTCATGTTCAAGTGTAGTTTTGTCTCCCTAATACCCCTGCTCTGGGAAAGTGGGCCTCAGTGGGCCTTGCCCCATACCCTATGAGCCAAACCTGGTTGGTTGTAGCCTTCCCCCCCTCCCCGGTAAGCTGGGCTGTAGAATTGGTTTCCGAACCCTGGACCCATCCCCTCTTCTGATAAGTGCGTTTGGGTTTCTTTGGGCAATGCCCAGGCCCTCCGTAAAAGGATAGGTGGAGATGGCTCTACCCCTCTACCCCGTCTCCAAGGGTAGGCGTGATTCAGGCCTGATCACTCAAGCAGCCAAACATCCTGGCCACAGTAATTGGTTCAGGACGGACAGATGACCCAAACCAGACTAAGAGAGTCAATCCTAGGCTTCTACTGGAAGGAGAATGGTTTTCCACTCTGGAGTTGCTGGGTATGTGTCTGTCAGGAGCTGCCAAAATTGCTGCCTGAGAAGATCATGAGTGAGAAGAAAACCGAAACAGGAGAGCAGAGACCAGTCCTGATGACATTATTCACGCTGTGCCAAAGACAGGTCCACCCCTGGACTTTTCAGTAACCATAGCCAAAAAATTGCTTTTTTGTTATTCCTGTCTTAAGCAAAAAGAGTTGGGTTCCTTCCTTTGAACAGAGATCTATTAAAGCCTGCCCTCCCCCATTGTTAATCATTGTTAACAGCTGTGTCTCCTTCTTGCCTCTTTCTCCTATGCTTATTTAGACATACTGGACATTTTTTAAATAAAAATTGACACCACTGGCTACTCCTTCCTTTAAGATATACCCTTTTGCTGATTTTTGTGAAAACTCACTCTCCTAGTTTTCCTCTGGTCCTTCTGAAGTCCTATCCGGCTCAGTTTCCTTTGCTGGCTCCTCTTTATTTGCAAGTAACAGAAACCAACTCTGGCATTTAGAAGCCAAAAAAGAAGAATTTATTGGAAAAATATTGAGGAACTAGCTCAGGGAATCAGCTGAGAGGCTGGAGGACACCGTTTGGAAATGGAACAGGAATGACTGGGTTGAACTCCAAAGGCCTCTTCCATCCAGTGTCAGGATGCTCAAGCTTTCTGGTCCCGGAGCTTAGGTCACCGGGCCACCCCTGTGCTGTCCCGTGGATGTGAGAGGTAGGGTCCGTGGAGCAGGTCTCTAGGGATCCTTCCAAACTCTGGAGTAGGACAGCAGATCATCTGATTTATCACCCCACAAGATGGTGGAGAGACAATGCCCCCAAAGGGAACTGGAGACCAGGAGGCCACAGAATGAAGGTGAACGTTTTCCCAGGGTTCTCAGGGTTGTGCCCTAGGTGTTTTCTCTTCTCACTCTACACCGCTCCCTGGGCCTTCTCATTCCCTCCCATGATGGCTGCAGTTGCCACTAATAATGCCTACAATTCCCAATATAGACCTGTCTCCTGACTCCATACCTGTATATCCATAAGCCTCTCTACATGGATGGCTCACAGACCCTTCCATTCAATGGGTCCAACACTGAACTTGTCAATCACCAAACCTGCTCCTTCTTCGGGGTCCCTTAGCTCAGCAAATGCACCCACCAGTCATTCAGCTGATCACACCAGAAACCAGGAGTCATTCAGTCATTCTCAATGCCCTGTCAGCCTAAGAGCCTACACACATGTCGGACCCTCTCTCTCTGGCACTCTGCTCTCCATTATTCCATCTCTCATCTGGCTAAGTCCTTGTGGCATAGAATTCTATCCATCCTCCTCTTCTTTAGTAACAGGACTGCTGATCTGTAGCTAGGTCCTTGGCTGCCCAGAATAAAGACAAATTCCCCAGCCTCCTTTATAGCTAGGTGTAGAACCAAGCTCTAGACAGTGGTATGTAAGTAGAAATGGTGTGCTACCTACAAATATGTGTCCTTAAAGGAAGGAGTATGCCCTTCTCTCTCCTCTTTTCTCCTTCCCACTGAGTGGACTATGGGCATAATGGCGGGAGTTGAAGCAGCCCTTTTGGACTAAGAGATGTGTATGTAAGAATGGTGGGGCAACATCATTAGATAGAAGGAGCCTGTGTCCCTTATGGCTATGAGATGCCCTACCAGCCCTGGACTACCTAGCTCTGGGCTTCATTTATGTGAGAGAGAAATAAACTTTTACCTTGTTTACATGACCATTATTTGGGGTTTTTTTCTGTCACTCACAGCTGAATCTAACCTTCACTGTTCTCATCCTGTATGCCTCAGCTTAAATGTCATTTCCTCAAGGAAGTCTTTCTTTCCCTGATAACACAGACTCAGGTAAATCAAAATGTTATAAAGTCTCATAGTATAACATTCTGTACTTCTCTCTACTGCTTTTCAGATTTGTATCAAAGTAAATTTTTTTATATAATAATCAGCTTATTGTCTTTCTACTTGAACACAGTTTCCAAGTGAGCAGGAACTGAATGTGTCTTTTCACCACTGAATCCTCAGGTCCTAACACAGTGCTTGGGATTATATTAGGTTGTCAGAAAAGTCATGACGCATTTTTGCAATGAAAAACATAGAAAATATACATCATGACTTTTCCGACAATCCAACAGTAGCCACTCAGTCAGCTTTGTTGGTAAAATGAATGAATGAATGACCTTAACATTTTAGATGAGATTAGTAGTCCCCATTTCAAAAGTCCTAGCAGTTGCTTTTCCATAATAGGTTAACCCAATGAGACCCACCTCCTCAGACTTGCCAGCTTCTCTAATAGAGTCTAACACCCCTACATGGAAATTTGCCCTCCTCTGCCTCCATCCCAGCCTCTGTGGCTCTGTACTCCTCTTTCTCCTAAAATTCTGGGATCATCTACTCATCACAGCCAAGACGGCATTAACGGGTTTCAGGATTCCAGCTCAGCAAACAGGCTATTGTCTCGTTGGAAGTCTCCTCCAGCAAGGAGGAAGATGGCACGCACCATCCTCCTCCCATTCAGGCATTGGCTCAGGCAACCATCAGAAAACAGAGGCCCAGGGCCAGGTACACCCCTCCTGCGGCCTGCTGTCTCCAGCTTCTGCTCTTGCTGCTTGCTTTGGTGCCCCCAAACCTTCTCTGAACTCCAGACTCCAAAGAATCTCTCTCTCTCCTTCTCTGTCCTCCACCTTTGTTGATCCTCCAAAGGGGTAAGGATGTGCCTAAGTGATAAAGTATGGAAGGTAAGGCATGAAGGGCTAGTTTGGGGTTAATCTCCACTAGGCTGTGAGCTCCTTAGGGCAGGGATCAAGTTTCATCCATCCTTGTCTTCCTGCACCTAACATAGTGCCTGGCACATAGTGGGCACTTTGTAAATGTCTACTGGATAAATAGACTATTAGGATGTGGTTTAGAGGAGAAGAAAGGGCTTGGTAAGGTGAGGAGGGTAATTTGAGATAATGCCCACTGGGTGGGTGTTCGGAGGACTAGAGGGAAGGGGTGAGATGGGAGGGTAGTGGGGATCAGAGCCTCCTGTCCCTACCCCTGCCACTGCCTCTGGGGTGAGGGTCACAATCAGGGGTGGCCAGAGGGAGCGCAGGGTTGGTGAGAACTGAATCTTAGTGGACCTTCTTCCTGCCCCCACACCCACACCCAGACAAAGGTCTGTGGCTGAGTGAGCACATTTGGCTGCTGTCTCCGATTTGTGACACTATTGCTCCTTTTGATAGAACAAAATCAAAGTGGCGGCTGCCACAAGGCCACACAAGAGCTATCTGGACAGGAGTCTTCTGGGCCCTTGTCTTCCCCACCTCAGCCATTCCCAGGGCCAGGCTGATCCCAGGGAGGCCCAACAAACATGAGTTCTAAGTTGAGGTAGCTCAACTAACTCCAGATGGCACCTGAAAGGACCTTCAGGGAGTAGCCGGTTCAGTCAATGCCCGAACAGGGCACATGAAGATACTGAGGCCAGAAAGCAAGGATTTGCCCTCAGCCACAGAGCATGCTAGGGATACAAGACTCCAAGGCTCCCGTTTCTGGGCTGTTTACCACACCAGGTGGGGACCCTGGGGAAGAAGAAGTGGTCTGCAGGCTTGGAGTGGGGATTCCCGACTTCAGAAGAGGAAATCCACCCCCACCCACCCCGGAGTGAAGAAGAGCATGAGCTCTGGAGCCAGACGGACTGTGCGCAGATCCTAAGCCCACTTCTCATCAGCAGGATAACTTCCAACAAAATACAGATAACAGTAATCATGCTAATCTTACAGTGATATTGGAGGGGGGAGGTTAAATGGTTTTATACAAAGTGCTTAGAAAGGGTCTGATATGTAGTAAGTGCTCCGTAAACACTGGCTATCACTATTACGTCATCTATTGTGTCTATTGTGTCATCTATTGTGTCACCATTGTATCATATTCTTCATCAAAAGGTCTCCGTGTCCTGCCAAAGTCTTTCCTAACCCAGCAAAAGGCCTTCCCCTGAGGAGTGACTTGCAGTGGGAAGTGGGGGGTGGCCCAGACACACCCTCTTCCTAGGGTGTGGGGGAAAGCCTGGGCCCCTCTCCAGGGCTCTCGCTGGCCCCACCCTCCAATCCTCTGTCTGGAACTCAGTGGCCCCTCATCCTCTCCAGTCGCCAGCCTGTCTGCCCGGCTCTCACGCCTGATGCAGAGATAAACACATCCCGTGGCAGTATTGTTTCCCACTTCCGAGGCTCTCAAGTGTGATCCTAGAGGTGGGATTAGCCTGGCATTTGGGCAGTTTAGGGATTTGGAAGGATTGAGAGAAGCTGTCCCCAGAGCTTCTTAGTCCTGTCCTTAAAGGCGGAGAAGGTGGCTGAGCTTGCAGGGAAGGGGCACGGGGAGCAACTGTGGCCTTAGCTTCCGGAATATTCTCCGTGTTTCCCCACCACCACCGCCATCACCACTACCACCACACACGCACATACTTGGCCTAAGGTGGAAGGAGGGGCTGCCCAGCTGAGCGGAGAAATGGGGCATCTCTCTCCTACAGTTCATTCTCTCCCGGACCCCAGATCAGAGTCTCTGGTCCCCACAGTCCCTCAGGTGGCTGGACTGACTAGCCAGGTGCCCATGGGAAAGAAACTCAGCCCAAGGCAGAGAGAGCCCACGGCACCCAGAGCCCAGGAGGAGCCAGGCAGGCAGAGGGGAGGGGGGTCTGGGGGAATGGAGTGTCAAGACCTGATGACTTCAACTCATTTAATAGGGTCAGCCTGGGGCGGGAGTCATTCTTCCTCTCCCAGCCAGGGTGGGCCCCTCCTTCTTCTCTCCCCACTCCTCACTACTCTTAGTACACTCCCAGCCACTCTCATGACCTCACTGCCATAGGCAGGCCAGGCAGGTGGCCAGGAGCCAGGGACCCGCCCAAATCCACATTCCCCAGAGACTAGCACGAGCCAGGCAACCTCCACTAGCCAGAACCCATGCCTGCGAAGACAGCCTGTCCCACTCAGAGTTTATTCCAGCCAGGCAGGCTCACCTCCCCATTCAACAAGGCTGAATTTAGGGTAATCCGCTACTACGGATTGATCACGTCTGTCAGCCAGACGTATCCCAGCTCCACTCCTGCCCTGCTAAATTCTGCTCAGCTGTCCCGTCACAGGAAATCTCCCCTGAGTCACTTTGCCTGCCTCTAACCTCTCCATTATTTCACATAGTGATGGCGATGGTGGTGGTGGTGGTGGTGGTAGAAGGGGTAGAGGGGAAGTGATGGAGGTAGTTATGTGGACATGGAAGTACTTGCTGAGACAGTAGTTCTAGCAGTTTCAGTGGTGGTGATAGTGATGGAGGTGGTATTGATGGTGGTAATGGTAATGGTGATTACAGTGGTAGAGGTGATGGTGGTGGTGACGAAGGGGCTGGTAGTGATGGCAGAGGTGCTGGCATTGCTGGAGATAGTGACATTAAAGTAGGTAGTGGTGGTGGTTGTAGCAGCAGGAATGAGACGAGTAGGGTGTCTCTCTTCTCTCCCTAAGGCTCAGGGACGTGAATAGACCATCAGGCATGTGTGGTCCTGTGGACTACCAGAACAGTGGTGAGAAGATATTGTCCAAGGCATCTCGTCACAGAAGGACCCCAGAGTGTGGGGTCGTGACTCCTTGCCCAGCTCCCCAGGGAGGTACAATATGTTCCTCTCCCAGACCTCAGAGACATTCCCTCCACTTGAAACATGTATCATCTGACCTAGAAACTGCTGAGACTTCCCTTGAGCGAAGGTGGGAACAGGCCAGGCTTAGAAGACAGAGGATCAAATACTGGAATCCCAATCAGTTGGAACAACCTTGGGTCTAAAGCTCACTGTAGAATGGGAATCATAATTCTTACTGGCAGGGTCATTGTAAAAACTGAGATAGGCATCTTTAAAAGTGCTTGGCACAAAAGAGTAGCATGATAAATAACAGAGATCTTTTTCCAAGGCTTTCTTATCAAGCCCTGGCGTACCCACCCACCCCTTTTGCCATATGCCTTCCTGTATTAATTTTCTAGAGCTGCCGTAACAAATTACCACAAACTTGGCGGCTTCAAACAACAGAAATGTATTCTCTTGCAGTTCTGGAGGCCAGAAGTCTGAAATCAAGGTGTCAGCGGGTCACATTCCCCGCAGAGGCTCTAGGGGAGAATCCTTCCTTGTCTCTTCCAGCTTCCATTGGCTCCAGGCGTCCCCTGGCCTGGGGCTCCAATCTTTGCATCCATCTTCACCTACTCTTCACACTACCTTCTCCCCTGGGTTTCTGTATGTTCTTTTCTGTTTCTTATTGGATTTAGGGCCCACCCTAATCCAGCATTGTGTCATCTCAATCCTTACCTAAATTACATCTGCAAAGACCCTCTTTCTAAATAAGACCATACGCTGAGGTTTCAGGTAGATATAAATTTGGGGGGGGACCATTTAACCCACTACACACACGCCCCAACCTCCAAGTGAGCCAAACCTAATTCCCCAAGCCCCTTGCCAGCTGGCACAGTCCCACAGGGCCCCTGTCTCTCTATCCCTCCCTGAGCCTGCTCCCGGACACCCCCACCGCACTCTGGCCCCTTTAGCATCCCAGGCCCCTGGCTGTGTGCCCCAGGCACCCTGGTGCCATGTGCGCATGCCTGTGTGCTTGTGCACAGACTCCCCTTTTCACTTGGCGGTGAGAAAGGGGGATTCTAGGCTTGAGTTGGAGCCCACAGGGGCCTCTCTGCTCGGAAACGCTTCTTCCTCTCCCCCTGGCAGCTGTTTGGCTTGGCGGGTGCCCAGCTGGCAGGCTCAGCAGCCAAGGAGCCCTGGGGGGCAGGGGGAGGGAATGGTGAGGGGCAGGCTGCTCCCTCCTCAGGCGCAGGCCCTGGGAGCTGGGCCAATCGCGAGCCTCCCTGCTGGCCGCCTCCAACCCCCTCACTCTTGGTTCTCCTCCTCCCTGCTCTCCTGTCCTCTCCATCCCACAAAGGGGAATTCTGGAGACCCTCCACCACCCTGCCCCAGCCAAGCAGAAGACGTGCAGAAGGGGAGCAGCAATTGGCAAAGGAAGAAACGCATACTGAGAGAGCAGTCAGCAGACCCTGGGGCTTTGCTCAGGGGGGCTCTGAGTACTCTTTGAGGGCACCCTAGGACAACCTGGACTCCTTCCAACCTCTGGATACCCTGTCCCCTGCTCCTTTCACATTTTTGAAATCTCATGTCTTTCGTGCCCCCTCTAGGGCACTTGTCTTCTCTTTCAAGGACCCTTCTGAACCCCAAGCCGTTGCCCATTTTAATGTTCAGTCATCTCTTCAGATAAGCAGGGCTGAAAACGATGGCCCCGTCCACCAGCAGGTCCTATGACCTTTTACCACTGATGGAAAAATCGTGAAGAAACACCCAGGGAGGGGCACTGTACACTGTACAAGGGTTTTAGGGTCTAATAGGCCAGGGTTTTTGTTGCAGCCCTGCCACTTAACACTTGTGTAACCCTGCACAGGTAATTTAGCTTCTCTGAGCCTCGATTTCCTCTCATAGAAAAATGGGGGTGCTCACAGCTAACTTCTAGGTTGCAAAGATAAAATGGCATAGCTTCCAAAACAAAGTACTAAATGGAAATAACTTACTATGTCCCAGGCACGGTGTTTTGCATAGATTCTCATTTAACCCTAATAATAACTTCCTGGAATAGAAACTGCTTCATGGCTAAGGGAGCTGAGCAGTTGGCCCGGGGTCCTGGAGCTGCTCTGTGTCTGAGCTGGATTTTGATTTCGAGCACTGTGAATCCAGATCTTGAACGCTAAGCCATTATGCCCTGTGCCTCTACCACTAGCAGTGCAGCCAAAGCAGATAGGAGTAAAGGGGAAAGGAGTCGATTTATGTCAATTTTGGAAAGAAAGTGTGTCCAGAGAACGTTTTTTTCCTTAAGCTTATTTAGGCTTCATTTTAAAACTTTTTAAAACCTAGTTATTTCACTTCATTTGCTAGCTTCAGAGAAGAGATCCACATTTGTGACCAGACCTAGAATGTTGTGTTAGTATGGCTTGTGCTGGCCATTGTGCTATCGTCTTGTCTTCTTGGAGAGATGAACCATAGCACCAGAGCCTGTTCTTCCTGTCAGCCTTGACCCAAAAATGTCACCATTCCCAGTTATTTGTCATAAAAATTTGTGTTGATTAGAAACGTTCCCTGAAATGGGGCAGAGCTGGTTGGTTGCCTCTTCCATGTAACTTAGGCATAGAAATATAAATAAAGTAATAGCTAGATGTTAAAAAAAAAAAACTACAGAGAGCAGCTGGGCCCCAAGGATTTTCCCAGGGCCCCTGCAGGTGCAGTACAGGGGTGGCGCAGGGGTGGGGGGGGTGTCTCTATCACCCTGCACACATGGATTTGCATACAGTTTTCAAGTAGGCATCTGCCCAGGGGCCTTGGCAATTCTGAAGTCCTGGAGTGGAGGCCAGCCCATCCCAGCCTCCCAGCCACTGCAGGAGACCGCTGGACCGGAGGATCCCTCTGCTCTCATGTTCTGGCACATCTGGAAACTGTTAGTTTCCATCCCCTCTTCCACCTCTCTGCTCCAGCTGTTCTCAGGTGGCTAATTCTGGGAAGTACCCCTCAGCTGTGCTTGCAGATGATGGGCGGGGGTCCTTATCACCCTGTTGGTGGGGTAAGAGGGAGTTGGGCAGGCTGCAGAGGGTTAATGTGAGTCACCCAGAAGAGCTGGTCTCCTCCTCCCCGCAGCCCTGTACACAGCCAGTGGGGTTACTAGAGGTCGAGTAATGAAGAGCGAAGAGAAAGGGAGGAGGCAGGGGCAAATGTGGTGGGAGACCAGGCAGCAGAGATCAAGAGAATGTTTCTGCTGGAAGAGTTTGTCCAAAGGTCACCTGATACTGTCCATCCCCCTGTTGCCTGGGGGTCACAACGACCGGTAGTGTAGTGAAGAGAGGGCAGCCTTTTTAGTTGAGCAGAGCTGGGTCACAATCCTGGTTCCATTACTGGTGGACTGTGTGACCTTGAGCAAGGTCCTTACCCTCTCCAGGCCTGAGCATCTTCATCTGTGCAATGAAAGACGGTACCTCCCTGGCAATAGGGTTCCATTGTCTGGTCCATGCCCCAAAACATTCACTCCCTCCTAGGGGCTGCAGGAAGCTGCACAGGACACCTTCCCCTCACTCTTTCCCTGCCCCACTTTTTGGGACCTCACTCTCCAGTGCCTGCACCCAGCACACCCATCCCATGCCTAGACTTGCTCTGAAAGCCATGCCCTACCCAGATAGAGTCTGACAATCCCTCCTCTCTGCCCAGCTCTGCCCGCCTCACTTTCTAAACTTAGTGAAGAACCCCTGCTGAGGGAAATTGCCCAACTCTCCCTCCACCCCATAATACCTGTGGCCTTGCAGAGGTCATTGAACATCTCTGAGACTCAATTATCCTGAGGGCTAAATGTCATCACTGCTGTGAAGGTGGTTCTGTATATGATATCACATGGTATCTTCACAGTAATTCTGGACATTAAGGTTTCTTGGCCATGGTTTTATAGCCGTCAAGGGAAGGACCGATGCTAACATTTATTAAAGACTTGCTGCACACCAAGCCAGGTGCTGGACCTGAAAGAAAAACCAGGAAATCCTGGATTCTCCCCACAGAAGGCATGGGCTTTAATAAAGCCAAGGACTGGTTAATATCTCCTACAGGCTCTACTGCAAAGGGGAAGTGTCCCCAGGCAACCGGACAGCCTGCCCCTCATCATCCTGGCTGGGATGCTCAGAGAACAGCTGCTCAGCCCTAAGCCCAGTAGCTGTTCCGTCAACTGGGGTTGGGTGGTCCCAACACTCTTACACCAGTTTTTCCCCTTCCTGTTTCCCAACAAGCTCCAGTTTCCCTGGAACAATGAAATTGCATTCCCCCGGCTCCAGCCTCATTCTTAGCCTTTCCTTGCTCCACTCCCTAGTCCCCATCCCCATAATCCATTTGATGACTGGTCCACAGGAGCCAGACCAGGTTGGTTCCTTGTTATCTTTTCACTACTTTTCAAGTGCTTCTTATGTGTCAGGCACTCTGTTAAGTGCCTTATGTCTACTATCTCATTCAATTTCCCACAGCAACTCCCCGAATGAGTATTATTATACCAGCCTTGTCAAGGAGGAAACCAAGCTTCAGAAACAGGACTACCCCATACACTGCATAGTCCCAGTCTAAGGGATCGGCACCCTCTGTGCCTGGCAGCAGCCCTGCCCAGGTTTTTAAAGAACAGACTCAAGTCAAAGGATTACAGACCTGAAGCGTCAACTGCTTATGTGTCAGCACCACCTGGGTACCCACTAGATGTCTCAAATTCAATGTATTTAAAACCAAAACTCTGATCTTTTTCTTTAAATGAGTTTCGTTCATAGCTTTCCCCATCACAGCTAAGAGCAACTCCATCCTTCCAAGTGCTCAGGTCAGATATCTTGGTGCCACCATTGATGTCTCTCCCTTACATCTCACCTTCAGTCATCAGGGCATCTTGTTGGTTCTACCTTCAAAATAGCTTCAGAACTCACCACTCCCAATCACCTCCACTGCTTGCACCAAGCTGCCATCCCTTTTCTCCTGGATTACTTCAGTGGCCTCTTACAAATCTCTCTCTCTTTCTACCCTGGGACCCTACGGTCTACTCTCCATACAGCAGCCAGACTTACAGTTGACCCTTTTAAAGCCAAACTCATCCATCCTCTGCTCAACACCTTCTAGTGTTACTTCCCACTCAGAGTATAAGGCAGGCCCTTACAACGGCCTCCGGAACCCACACCATCTGACCTTACTCAGCCCCTTTTCTCTCCTATTACCACTCTCCCTATTCTTTTTGCTCCAGCCATACTGGCCTCAAACACTCAGGACACATTCCTGCCTCAGGGCCTTTGCTCCAGCTGTGTTCTTGGTCTTGAGTGCTCTTCCTCCAAATATCCTCATGGCTCACTCCCTCACCTCCTTCATGTTTTGATCCTAAATCTCACCTCTCAGGACTACTCGGACCAAACTATTTTTTTTCTGTGATCACCCTTCCCTCAACCTTCCCAATATTCTCCCCTTTTCCTACTCAACTCTTAATTTCCAAAGCCCTTATCAGTTTCTAATATACCTATAATTCACTTAGTTTTTGTTTTATTCTTTATTGTCTCTCACCCACTAGAATGTCAGCTCCATGTAGGCAGGCAAATGTATCTGTTCTGTTCATTGCTACATCCCACGTACCTAGAACGATGCTTAGCACATAGTAGGTGTTTGATAAATATTTCTTGAATAAATGAGGTGACTGAGCTGGTATATATCCTGAAAGTGTTTTGGAGACAGCATATCTTGGGAGATTCAGGTGGGCTACTGGTAAATCCATTCTTTTGCTAAGCATTTTTAGAGAGCTGCCGTGTGTCATGCCCTGTACTGAGTCCAGGAAAGTGATCAGGGACAGAAGTGGTTCCTGCTCTGGGGACTCTTTACCCAGAAAAGGACACAAGCACCCTCTCTACCATCCCCAGCAAAGGGGCGGGGGAGGGGGTCATTCAACTTCATGGAAACAGTCATCATTAAGCAAATAGAATATGCAAGGTCCCTTGCTAAGATACCAGTTTTACTTTGACCTTAAAATAGTTTTCACAATTGAAAATACCTTTACATCCACATCTCCTGAGACCCTCACTACCACTACCTCCAAAAACCCTTCCTTCCTTCCTTCCTTCCTTCCTTCCTACTTTCCTTCCTTCCTTCCTCCCTTCTTCCCTTCCTCCTTCCCTTCCTCCTTCCCTTCCTCCCTCCCTTCCTTCTCTCTTTTCTTCCAGACACTGAGAATCTGCTCCATTCATAACACAGCAAGGCGCAGGCTGTATTGTACCACTGTGGGTCCAGAGTCCCAAGAAATTTAAATCTGCACCCAGAACAATTTCAAGAACAAGATCAAGCTGCTACGTAAGGAATAAAACAAGCCATAGCCCTCAAGAGCAAGTAGGCTCAATCAAAGATACAGGAAGTTCTCATGCAGAAAATACATCTGAGGGGGGAAAAAATTTTTTTTTCAACTATTCCAAGGTAAAACGAAGGAAGGAAAAGGTAGAAGGAACCGCTTGAACAAAAGCTTAGAGAAGAGAATGAGCCTACAGGAGGGCATCAATCTGGTTGGAACAGAAAGGCCACTTGAGGGATGGTGAGATTCAAGGAGAACCCAGCCCAAGTGATGAGTGAGAAGGTCAACAGTTCAACTGTGCAGCTGGATTTACTGCAAGGACAGCAGTCAGTAGAGCAAAGTACCAACTCTGAAATCACACAGATCTGAGTTCAAATCCCGGCCAAGCCCCTTGGGCAAGTCGCTTTCCCTCTGCCTTGGATTTCTTGCCTCTAAAACAGAGATAATAATTCCCAGCTCACAATTTTTGTGAGGATTAAATGAGATGACATATAGAAAGACCTCCGGCATAGTGGAGGCTTTTTTAAAAAATGTTTTTGAATCTGAGAAAAATGATGGCAGTGGGTGTGAACCACTCATTCAAGAGATTTAGTCACGGAAAGAGGGAAACATATTGCACAATGGCCAGAGAGTGCAGAGCAGGGTCAAGGGAGGCTTTTTTTTTTAAGTTGAGGAGAACCTGTGGGTGTTTGAAAGCTGCGGAGGATGGCAGCTGCCAAAAGATGAGCAGACTGATGATGAAAATTCTCTAAAACTAATTGTGGCAATGGTTGCATAACTCTGTGACTAGACTAAAACTATTGAATTGTCACTTCAAGTGGGTGAGTGGTATGGTGTGTGAATTATATCTCAATAAAGCTGTTAAAAAAAGAAAAAAGAAAAAAAAAGCAGGCTAGATAAATCTACCAGCTCCTTTGGGAGCCAGGAAGAAAGGACTTAGGTAAGGGCCAGACACAGAGAACAAAGGTGGATACAGCCTTCCTCCAGAGTGGCAGAATGACGGACTCATTCATCAGTTCCATGGGCCTTAATGTGTGCCTACAAAGAGCCAGGCGTTGTGTCGGGAGCTGGGAGGCTGATATGTACAGTGCCTGGGTGAGTCCAACATGAGCACAGCTACAGAAAACGGGGTGGGGGGGTGGGAGGTGGAGCGGAGGTGTCTCACAAAGTGTGGTGGGAGCAGGAAGAATAAGCAGGAGCAGACATGGGACGCTGCCCTGCTCCATCTCACAGCCCTTACCAACTGGTGGGGTTGCTCTCTCAATCTGAGATAGAATTACCCACAGGTGGGCTCAGAGCTGCAGCAGACAGATGCTTGGGCTGTGACTGGGATTGCGGAGACCAGCAAGGTGGGGAGCTCCATAGCCTAACTGGCACAGTTGTTGAAAGTGCCCCATCCTGGAAGAGGTCAGAAAGAGTCCTGAAGCCATTACCCCCAACCCGCAAATCACTTCCACTAGACTTCCACAGGGGACCCCTGAAAGCATTTATGGAATCTTCACCGTGTACACAGTCTCTGCATGTGGTTTCTTTGTTTAAG
Source organism: Hipposideros armiger (assembly GCF_001890085.2). NCBI lineage: Eukaryota > Metazoa > Chordata > Mammalia > Chiroptera > Hipposideridae > Hipposideros > Hipposideros armiger. Next base: position 2,705,432 of record NW_017731422.1, read on the forward strand.
TAAATGCCCTCCCACCCCAAAAACACAGTGGGTCCTGCTAATGTGGTGAAGTGATGCTACTGGTGATAAGTGAGTAGAGAGAGACCTAGTGGGCTTGGGGACAAGGCAAGGAGCCAGTTTGGGCCACAGAAAACCCACCAAGCAGACAAGCCACAGTTGGAAGAGCACCGAGAGTCAGATATAGCTTTTGAATAAACAGCAGGGGTCTTTGGGACACACCCCAGACCAACCTGCAGTGTCAGGTGTTCAGCATGTCCCCAGGCACCAGGCAGTCCCCATGACCACAGCCCAGAACTAACCACAGCCTTTCTCTTCATCCCCACAGAGCCACACCCCTACTGACTTCTCCCCCTGTACCACTGGCCCCTCTCTGAGCTCATCAGGCAAACTGAGGCAGTGTGCTGGGGGGAGAGTTCTAAAAGGGATCCTGGGTTCTAGCCCCCCTGACTCTGCCACCTGCTTGCTGTGTGACTTCCTCTCTGGGCTCTGCCTCCTCACCTGTGTGGTAGATCATGTGAGGGTTCAGGGAATGGGCTACAGGCCAGACTCCTGGGTTTTGATTCCCAGCTCTCTACTTACTAGTTTTGTGAACTTAGGTGTCCTATGTGTCTTCTTTGCATCTCAGTTTCTTTATCTAAAACAGGATAGTGGTAGTACCCACCTCAAAGTTTGTGTGAGGACCAAACGGGTTAATTGCTATAAAGCACTTGGAATGCTGCCTGGCACAGAATAAAAGCTCAGTCAATGTTAACTATTAATATCTGTATGATTGTGGAGCTGAGGGAAGAATGGCCAATGGTCTCTGAGGTCCCTTTAAGTCTGTTATTCTATGACCTTGGGATTCTGTCTGTACTATCATATTTGTCTGCATTCCTGATTGTGTCTCCATGATTTGAGTAAGCCAGTCATTTCAAATCCAGATGACTCCTTGACCTTGGACCTCTTTGACTTGCCCTTTCTTACAACATCCATTGGGAAGGCTTGACCCCCACCCACATGCTATAGAAAGTACAGAGCCCTTCCCAGCATCTCTGAGGCCTGGACAGCGGGGGTTCTCCCAAGTCGTTTCCTCATGAAGCCCTCTGCTGTGTGATAATCTGCCCCCAAGCTTCACCGGGCCTACATCTGTGTGCCAGACTTTCTTGAAGGTTCAAGTGTACAGAAGGAAACTACACCACAGAGCAGGAAGCAAGTTCAACATCAAGGTGAAACAATAGCAGTCTGGGTAAATAAACCTCTGTACACACACACAGTGGAACACTGTGCAGCTGTAAAAAAAAAAATCATGCAAAAGCTCTTGCTACTGATCATTAAATAAATACAAAGCTAGGTGCAGGATACTGTGAATGGCATATTTCAAAAGAAAGGAGGCAATGGGGGAAGGGAAAATATGTTTCTATACATAGAACATCTCTAGGAAGCCACACAAGAAACTGGTCGTAACCTTAGTGGCTGGGGCAGGAGGAGAGGGAGACTGTTCATTGCATTTACATTTAAGCATACGGAGGGATGCTTAAAATTTTGAAATATGCAAATATATTACCTACTAATAAAAATAATAATTTTTTTTTAAATTGTGATGAAACTGAATTCTGCCTAGAGATTTGTTTGTTGGTCCTCAACCACTGGCCCCCTATTGAGGGCCTGACCTGCACCCCTCTCTGCCCTGCTACTTCAGAGATGCCATTTTCCCCAATATATCATACAAAACATTCTCTCTTGACCTCACTGTCACCTATTCAGCCCATGCCTTTCTCACTTAAAAGGGCCCAGCGCTGTGTTTTCCCATAAAAGAACCACTTCCCCAAGATGAAACATACCACGTTCCTAGAAAGCAGAAAGGGCGGCAGCAGCTTCTGTAGTAAATGGTCCTTTCGCTTTTCTTCTGGGTCTATTTCCACACCAGCCTCCCATCTGCACTGAGAGTTTCTTGAGGGCACAAACCTGGCTTATTCATCCCTTATCGCCAGTAGGTGCTTGCATGCACACCACATCACATCTCCAAGGGACTTTTAGCATCCTAAGGGCAGGGACTCCAACTTATTCACATCTGTCTCTCCCTCAAAGCCTGACACAGGATGGCTAACACAGAGGACTCCTAGTACATGTCTGTCAAACTGAATTGGTTTGGTGAGGTGGGAGGGACTTGGGCCAGATCTGGGGCAGGAAGGCAGTTGCTGTGTGATAATAACAGCTCACATTTATTGAGCATTTTACTAAGCACCAGGTGCTCCTCTAAATGCACTGTCTCAAGGCTTTGTAGGTATGACTCCTATGGAGTAGGTTCTATCACTGTCCCCATTTCACAGAACAAAGCAAGTGAAGCACAGAGAGATCTCACGGTGCCTACCATGGAGATTCAAACCCAGAGTCTGGCTCCTTTTCTTTATTCAGTAAATACTCACTGAGTACCTACTATGATCCATATGTCTAGGCACGTAGGACATGATGGTGGATAAATAGCGAATTTACAATAGTCCATGTTGTCAACAATGATGCTGTGCTACCTCCCTTAGGTGGGATGGACAGAAGCAAAGGTCTACGCTTGGAGAGAATGCTCGGTGCTCCACGACATCGCTGGCCAAGTTGCCAAAGAGAAAGAACAGCCACTCTACTGAGAAGCTGGTGGGCTCTGGGCCTCATGACCCCCTCTCTGATAGGCTACTAAACAAAAAAACCCAGGGCTCAGGCTGTGCAGCACCCTCACCCCTGGAAAGAGTGTCCCTCCCAGAGTCTCTCTGGGCTGTACCCAATCTCTTGGAGGAAGGGTGGGGAGTAAAATGGGCGAAGGGCAGTCTGCCAGGCAGACTTCACAGAGGAAACAAGGGAGGCTTGGTTTCTCCCTCCCCCAGCCTGCTCCTGACCATGCAGCTCAGGGGCCTCTGTCAGGCCTGGGGACCAAAGCAAGTAGGCAGGGGAAATGGCAGGACACTGGGGCAACTGGGCTGCTCCCCTGCCTGGGTGGTCAGGGGCCACCTCTGCAACAGTGACTCAGCCGCAGGCCGCCAAAGCCAGAACAAGCGAGCGAGGCCTTCGGTGTTGCAATTTTGCATCAGCTCCTCCAGGCAGGCCAGGCCGGCTGAGGGCCAGGCCAGCCTCAAGGGTGTGTACCGGGTAGGGGTGTGTGTAGGAAGGATCTTTGGTGGCTTTCTTGAATTCACAGGCCAAGGGCAAGAAAGACACTCACTGTCTGAATTTGTGTTAGTGCTGCAGGTGCTAGAGAACCCCTGCCCAACCAGTTCCTCACTTCCTTCCCTTTCACCAAGAACCTACCTGAAATGCTGCCTCCTCCAAGAAGCCTTCCTGAACGCACAGGAGTTAATGCTTCTCTGATTCATGTGCTGATGCCTAGACTGACTCAGGGCTCCTCCAGCAATTTCCTCTAACTGCCACCCAAGTCAGGGAGTACGACCCTCTATCTATATGTATATGCAGACATAGGCCTCCTGACATAGTGGTCACATTTCTGATCTTTTAGCTTCAAATGTGTCTGAGCTTTGCCCTCTATTCTAGGATATAGCTATACCTGTTATTATATATTTTTTAAGTATCTTAAGTTACTTACAAAGTGAATCATAATATTTCTACTGAAATCTGCTAGGAAACTGATGCTCCAAAAAGATGCCCCGTACTTAACCTGTAACTTTGTGAATCATCTGGATGTTAGCGCCATCAGCATGTACGCCACAATTGGAGGACCAATAAAGCCATCAATGTCAGCTGGAAGGACACACGAGCTTCTCGCTGGTACAGAGACCCTAAGCCCTGTGGTCCTTAGGGACAGCCAGAAAGGTGGGAAGTTGGAGCCCCCTCTGTCGCCTCTGTTCACAGGGTACTGTTCAAATACTATTGAATTCTGTGGGTGCCAGGATGTGACTATGATTAGGAAGCAGTTATCTAGAACAGTGGTTCTCAAACTTGGCTGTGAATTAGAATCACCTGAATATCTTTTAAAAATCCTGATGCGGGCCGGCCGAGTGGCGCGATGGTTAGGGACTCGCTTGGGATGCCGGAGGGCCCCGGTTCGGATCCCACGTGTGAGGGCCAGTGACACTGCCCTCCACAGCTGGGATGCTGGGCAGCGGCTCAACCTGGAGCTGGGCTGCCATGAGTCGCCGGCGACGGCGTGGGCTGCAGTCCCTGTGGCAGTGGGTTGCCGTGGGCTGCCGTGTGTGGCCA
>NW_017731422.1:2713475-2719412 GCF_001890085.2 Hipposideros armiger
CTCACACACACACACACACACACACACACACACACACACACACACACAAGCTGTGCATAGAGCACACACCACGTGGTCATGAGTACCCATGTCACAGATAAAATCTACTTTACATTCTTTTATTATTAATACTCTAACTTTAATCAAATCACCCTGAAACTGTCAGATACAAAGCTTACCCAGAGAATGCCACAGCCAGGAAGGACACTATTGAGAGAATGTTGTTACTGCCCTTTCCTAAGCTCCTGCAGTCTTCTCACCACCCCTACCTGCCCTCCAACCCCCACCCCTACCCACCTTCCCCTAAAGACAATCTCCCTGAGGAGCCTGCAATGGCTTCTGCAGGACCAGCAGGGCCAGAGTGAGGAAAAGAGGAGGAAGCTTAGCCTCCCTGGTTTTCAGCCTCTCCCTTCTGCCCATCCTAGCCCCATGGACAGAGGTGCAAAGGAATTATTTTAGCTCTAGAACGATGGAACCCTATGGTTAGAGAGGACCCCAGAGACTCCCAGCCCAACCTTTCACTCTGCAGATGAAGTCACTAGAATCCAAGTAGTCAGGGCCATGCCCCAGGTCACATGGCTGGTCAGGGGCAAACCTAGCACTGAGACCAGGTCTCCTGACGGTTCATCAGCAGTGACTCCCCACGCTTTCTTCCAATCTCTCCTTCCTCCCTCTCCCACTACTACTGTCCTAGTCATTTTGGGGCTGCTATAAAAAAAAACACCATATACCTGGTGGCTTAAACAACAGACATTTAATTCTCACAGTTCTGGAGACTGGGCAATCCAAGATCAAGGTGCCAACAGATTTGGTTCTTGGCAAGGGTCCACTTCCTGGTTTACAGATGGCCTCATTCTCACTATGTCCTCACAAGGCAGAGAGAAGAAGCTCTGGTGTCTCTTCTTGTAAGGTCACTAATCTGATCATTGAGGCTCCACCCTCTTGAATCATGTGAACCTAATCACCTCCCACAGGCCCCACCTCCTAATACCATCATTGGGGGTTAGGGCTCCAACATATAAATTGGGGGGGACGGACACAAACATTCTGTCCCTCACAACCATTCTGTGGTTTTTGTCTCCTACCTGGCCTTTCCAGTAGTCTGAGGAAAATCCAAATAGTAGAGCTCGCCAGGACCCCTGCCAGCTGGTCCCTAAGGTAACTCCCCTCTCACCTAGACAACATCCCTGACCTGGGACCCAAGTAATCTCCTGGCACCCTGATAACACCCACAGCAACCCAGATAAGGCTGGGGAGACTGAGGGTCATCTCTGGGCTCAGATCAGGCTTTTTAGCCGAGTTCCTTCCATATCCAATGGCCAGGTCTAGGCCCATCCTCAGCCTATCGTACCTGGTGACTCCCCAGACATCATTTTTTCCAAGAAGAGAAACTGGGGTGAATGGACTGGCCCAGGCTGAGCCAGCTGGTCAGTGGCAACTCTAGAGCCCCATGTCTTCCACTCTGTGCTGGATGCCATGACGCACTGTTTCACGCCCCATTTTGGGAACATAGGACTTCTTTTCCCAGCTGCTGAGAGTATTGCAGACAGAAAGCCCTGAGCTGCCAATCCCTGTGGAGTCTGCCTGGCTGAAGAGGAGTTGACCTGTCCACATCCAATGGCTGATTGTCATGGGGATATAAAAACTTGGCCCTCTTGTCTCCACTTGAGACAACCCTAAAGAACCATCCCAGCCTCAGAACTCTCTGCAGGAGGAGGGGACATTCCACTGAGTGAGACCCCATTGCAGCTTGACCCCTCCCCTCTGCCTGATTCTCTTTCCTTCCCTTCCCGTTAGCAGATGTTGATCCTAAGAGCACTCCCTAAAAAACCCACTGCATGCTCACCTGTCTCAGCGTCCACTTCTTAGGAACCCAGCCTGCAATGTACTCCAAAGCCAGGGTGCTTCCCTTTGCTCTGAGAAACCTTGCACCTTACTTAGGGAAACAAACTTACCCAATGGAAGGCAAAAAAAGAAACAGCTCCATGGAGAACACGGAAGATGAAAAGGGACATGGTTTCTGACCCTGGTAGAAGTTGGAAGGAAAAGCAAGTCTACTAGCTGACAGTCAAATTTTAAATTAAGGCTCCACAAGAGCAAGGTGGCAATTGGCATAAATGTTTCTAAAGACCTGCTTTGGGGTCAGTCTGCCAGGGGTACAGATTACAGAGCGTGAGTGCTTTGGGACCACGATGTCCACGTGAGGATAAACATGAGGTTAGTTTACAGCAAGCCCATCAGACCTGAGATGGCATTTCCTCTCTCTCTCTCTCTCTCCCTCTTTCTCTCTCTCTCTCTCTCTCTCTCTCTCTCTCNAAAAAAAAAATCCTGATGCTCAGGCCACAACCTATGCCAATCATCAGCAACTCTGAGGATGAAATCATCACCTGTAGGTTTTAAAGTTCCCCAAAGATTCCAATGTGAGCTGAGTTTGAGAACCAGTGACCTGGGCCAACCCCTCTAAAATGCAGATGGAGATGCTGAGGCCCAATGAGGGGGAGCAATGGGCCAAGGTTACAAGCGTGGCAGTGGCTGAACCCAAGTCTTCCAGTGCCCAGGGCAGGCCTCCTTCCGCTGTGCCCCCACCACCCGTCCTCCATGTTGCTATGGGAACTGAGCTAGCTGGCCGACTGCTACTGCCACATGGACCTTAGTGTTCTTGGCTCCAGGCTGGCTCAGAGGAAGCGATCCAGGACAGGCTGACAGAGCCCCCTCACCCCAATGTGCCCTCATTCAAGCAGCCCCTGAAACTGGACACCTTAGGGCAAAGCCCCACCTGGAAATTCTCCAGGCCTGGACACCACCCTGGAATTAACAGGAGCTCAGGGAGAATGGCGGGGACAGGTGGGGCTTGGGGCCGGGACACCAAGGGCATATGTGCTATAGTCACAGTCAAAAGAGCTGGGGGCGGAGATGGATGATGACTTCCTTGACCCCACCCTGTGGGGCCCCAGTACTCCCTGTTCCCTCCACTCCCCATCCTCCTAGTGACTCACAGACCCCTGCCCTCCACCTCACTGCCCTTGCCCCTGACGGGTAACTGACAGAAATGCCTAAGGGCTGTCAGCAACTGTTTTCATTCTGGGGTCTGGCTGGTCTTGATAGGTCCATCCAGGGGGCGGGGGTCCCCCAAAGGGCCCTGTGTCCAGGTTGTCCTGTCTGTGGGGCACACACACACTAAACAGAACCTCTGGAGGCAGAGGAGGAGGCATCCCAGGGGTTCTGAGCCGCTGGACCTGGGGCATTCACAGTCCTTGATGTGGGGCAGGGAGTCACAGGGGAAGACCGACCAGGGGAGTCAGTTTTTCTGTCCACTTCCTCTAGTATCTTCTAACCCAGTGCTTCTCCATCTTGGCAGCAGAGAAGCACCTGGGGAGGTTTTTAAATGCTGATGCTTGAGCTCCAGCCCTCAGGGAGTTCAATTTAACTTAGATTTTTCAGAGGGGAGAGGAGGCCTCCTCGCAGGTGATTCTAATGTGCAGCCAGGAGCAAGAACCCCTGCTTCATGGAATCATGGGGACAGGAGGATGTATTCTGTCACTAGGTAGAGAGGGTCAGGAAAACAGTCTGCTCTTCCTGGGGCTACAGGGCGGGTAATATACCGTGAGACCCCTCATTCAAGTCCATCATCAACACAATGCAGTAAAAGGTCATGGGTAGATCATGGGCAGATGCTGGTCTTTGTTCTCCTCTTTCCTCACTCTGGGCAAATTATTTGGCTCCTCGGAGCCTCAGTTTCTTCATCCATAAAATGGAGAGAATAGTTGCTACCTGGGAGGTACTTCTGATAATTAATTAATTCTATGCATTCCTGAGCATATAGTAACCAATCAATAAAAGGTAGCCTTTTACTATAAAAAATAAAAGTCAATTTGTACACCCATGTTCATAGCAGAGTTATTTACAATAGCTAAAACATGGAAGCAACCCAAGTGTCCGTTGACAGATGAATGAATAAGCAAAACGTGGTATATACACACAACAGAACATTATTCAGCCTTAAAAAGGAAGGAAATGCTAACATATGCTACAACATGGATAAACCTTGAGGACATTATGTTTTAAGTGAAATAAAGACTGTATAATTCCAGTTATATGAGGTACTTGGAATAATTAACATCATAGAGACAGAAAGTGGAATGGTGGTTGCCAGGGGCTGGGAGGACAGGGGGACGGGGAGTTAGTGTTTAACGGGGAGTTTCAGTTTTGATGAAGAGTTCTGGAGGTGGATGGTGGGGATGGTGACACAACATTACGAATGTATTTAATACCGATGAACAGTACACTCAGAAATGGTTAAGATGGTAAATTTTGTTATGCATATTTTACCACAATAAAAAAAATTGTGGAAAAAGATAGAATCAAAGTCAAAATTGGTGATACATCTGATGATACAGGCCCGAGCAAGGCTATTTCCAGAAAAGGGTGGACACATGGCCCTGCCTTCATGTCTCCCCTTCTAAGACAGATACAGCGGGACAGATGCACAATGAATGAACTCAGGATTTACTCGGCTAATAAACAGGAAATAATAGATGGGTTTAAATATTTACAGGGTGTGCAGGCTTCAGGGTGAGGACATTACCAGGGAGGACAGAGAGGAAGAAGGAGAGAGGGAGGGAGCAGGAGACTTAAGGAGAATGTAAACCTTAGTAGAAAATGGGGGTTGAAGCTGCCCAAACATGTGTTTCAAGCACACCCAGTAAAAGAGGAACAGCCACAGGAGGGGGAAACCCCTGTCCAGGCCTGGGGGAGTGTGCCAGGAGCCTGTGCCGTGCGTTCCTTCCTTCCATGGGAGATCCTTGTTTACCCTGCAAGGCTGGAAGAGAATGTAATCAAATTATGACTCGTTATTCTAAATTACTGTCTCCAGTGGGGAAAGCAGGCCGGCAGGGAGCCTGGAAAGGGGAAACAAGTTATTTTCCAGGACATTGTTTGTTTGTTCGTTCTCCAGCTCCCTCTGTCCCCAAGCCCTTTCCCTCCCTTTCTGCCTTCCCCTGTTCTGGCCTCTCCCTCCCTCCTTCCTGGGCTCTGCTCTCCCACCCCCCCACCCTGATCCCCACCCCCACCAGCTGCTGCCGGCAGATTCCAGGGGACATTTTAGTCTCAGCAGGTGACCATAGGTAGGACCACAGGGAATAAACATTCTTAGCCACCCAGGACTACCTGGGCCCCCCAAAAGAATTTTTCCAGCCCCTCCCACCTCCCCACCAGAGAAAGTAAATACTACAATCCCTCTATTTCTGGAGGTTAGGTCACTTGATTGACTAGGGACTCTGTCTCTAACTTGCTCTGTCACTTTGGGCAAGTCACTTTTCCTCTCTGGAGCTGGGAAGTCATGCCAGAAAGAGGACCCTACTCTGCCTGCCCCTTCCTGCCTCCCAGGACTGGTATAAGAACAAGGAGTGAGTCCACAGGTCAGACACCCTCAGACCTGGGAGCCTGGAGGCCAGAGGCAGATGATACAGCACAGGCTTTCAGGGACAGAGGCAGCTGGGGTTGTGAGATGGTCCCGTGCGTTGGGCCCCTGTGAGCCCCATGCCCCACTAAGGAGCATCCCACCCACCCCTCTGCCTCCACTCAAGCCTGCAAGCACTTTCTCAGACAGGAGGGTAGCAGGGTCTTAGGTTCCTTTGAAATGTCCGATGGGCTAGAAAGTGGAAAGGAAAGAAAGCATTCTCCCTCCCTCTGCTCGGGTGACTTCCAATAACCCAGAGGAGTGAGCAGAGAGGCTGGCTTCACTTCCTGCCCTGGGTTCTCACATTCCAAGGCCTGGCAGCTTGTGGTGATAAATACAACTGAAAATCTTCTCGGGGTCAAAAGGAAACTGTGAGCAAAGGGAAAGGCGCCATTTTTCCAAACATCAAGTTATGACAAATCGCTCTCATTTCTCTCTCTCTCTCTCTCTCTCTCTCTCTCTCTCTCTCTCTCTCTCTC
>NW_017731422.1:2724152-2729784 GCF_001890085.2 Hipposideros armiger
CTAGACTGAAGAACAAAACAACAGCAACTTGTCTGTTCTCCTTCCCACCAATTCCCCAGCACTGTTCCCATCCCCCCAATTCCCCAATAAAAATCTTTTAAAAAAAAAAGCAAATTCAGAGGCCAGCTGTGGGTAATAAGATGCCATCAAGCAGGAAAGTGATCAGGGGTGTTTAGAAAAATTAGATAGACAGTAGAGTAGGTTGGAGATGGAGAAACTGAAGGCAATGGGCAAACTGAGCTATTGGAAGATGGTGGAAATTGACATGGTAAGGAAGAGGGGGGAATCATGAAGTAACTTTGAAATCTGTGAAATGTATGAAAATTTTGGAAATTATCAATAGGTTGGGGGGGGCAGTCAATGTGACACTGTGAGTGACAGAGAGACCAACAGTACTGATGGCAGGACCAGCCGAGTGGCTCAGTTGGCTAAGAGCACCAGCTGTGAGCAACAGGGTCGCCGGTTTGATTCCCAAGTGAGCTGCGCCCAAACTGAGCTGCCGCTGAGCTGCCAACAGGCAGCCGGATGGCTCAGCTGGTGAGAGCACGTGCTCCTAACAACAAGGTTGCCAGTCCAACTCCCGCATGAGATGGTGGGCTACGCCCAACCTTGAGCTGAACAGCCGCGAGCTGCCAAAGGGCAGCCGGATGGTGACTGGACTTGGAGCTGAGCTAGCTGCGCCCTCCACAACTGAAACTGAAGGACAACAACTTGGCTGTTCCCCTTCCTCAATTCCCCAACACTGTTCCCCTTCCCAAATTCCCCAATAAAATCTTTAAAAAAAAAATACTGATGGCATTTATCAGAAAGGAGCTGGTGGCCTTACTTAGACATGGTGCACATTTAAGCTCCTTCAGAAGAACCAAATAGAAAGTTCTGTAGGCAGTCAGAGAAATTCCTTTAGACAGTCGGAGGCTGGAGCTCAAAGGTGTGTTGCTGTGGATTTTGGACTCACCTGCTTCAAGGTGAAAGCTGAGGAATGAAGTGGGTGGGATCTCTGAAAGAGAGCAGAGTGGGGAGTGGGGAGCTAAAGACTGCACTCCATCACTCTGGGTTATCAGGATGGGAATGTTTATAAAATCAGGATTCTAGAACCAGGTGGGACTCCTCACAGGTGGAGACACTGAGGCCCAGACAGAGAGTGTGAGTATCTGATTTCACGTTGCCAGTCAGCTAGAGAGCATGGTTTTCAGTCTGCAACTCTTTCTTTTTGGGTTTTGTTTTTTTTTTTAAGAAATTTTATTGGGGGAACATCGTGTTTCTCCAGGACCCATCAACTCTTCAATCTAGTTGTGGAGGGCGCAGCTCCTTGTCCCATGTGGGAATTGAACCGGCAACCTTAGTGCTACGAGCCTACGCTCTAACCACCTGAACTATCCAGCTGCCCCTCGTTTTGGTTTTGTATGTGTCCACATGTGTGTGCTGGGGACAGCATCTGCCCAGGATGCCATTTTGTACCCATTAGCAAAACGTACCAATAGTTCCAAAGTGCTCTAAAATCCTCTCTTTAGGCAAGAATTGATTTGGGGCACCGGGAACAAGAAATCTGATGAGTTTCTCAGCCTGACAGGGGCATGAAGGCCCTTTCGGAAAAGGGCACCCCACCCTCTACAGAGGTGCCAGCCACAGCCAGGGCTTGCTGAGTTTGGGTGGGAGCGGAGTTGAGCAGTCTCACTGGCCCCAACCCCTGGCTGAAGCTGGGGGGAGGCTAATCCTAGCCAAGCACTGGGGGTCCCTACCAGGGTGCCCTCACTTGGAGAGGAGTCTGGCCTGGGCCTACAGAATGCACACAAAGGGCACAGCAGGCTCTCTCTCCTCTAGCAGTTTTGTTTGGGGCCTCCTTCCTCTGGCCTCACTTTCCTGAAAGGTTTTGGGGTTCTGAAGGCCCCTAAAGCTGCCTCTCACCAATTCTACTTTTTGTTTGTTTGTTTGTTTTTGTTGTTGTATTATCCCTTCTTATCCATGTTAGGGCAGCAGCATGCCCTAGTGATCCAGTATAGAAATGAATCGGTTTTGCTTTATAATTAATCTGTTACATAGTACATTTAGGTTTGATGTACTTTTTCTGAATGTGTATTTTATTTTACTATTTAAAAAAAAAATTTAGGGCCGGCCAAGTGGCGTGTTGGTTAGGAGTTAGCTTGGGATGCCAGCTCTGAGAAGCAGGGCCCCAGTTCAGATCCCACATGAGGACCAGTGACGCTACGCCCTCTACTGCTAAGATGGTGAACAACAGCTCGACCTGGAGCTGGGCTGTCCTGAGTCGCTGGCGACAGCGTAGGCTGCAGTGAGGCTGGCCAACAGCCGGCATGAGCTTTTCGTGAGCTGCCGTGAGCAGCCGTCCAATGGCCAGTGAGCGACTGCCTCACCCGGGAAGAGCGCAATGATAACACCAACATGGGCCAGTGAAGCCACGTCCTCCACAACTAGACTGAAGAACAAAAGGACAGCAATTTGTCTGTTCCCCTTCCCCGATTCCCCAATAAAATCTATAAAAAAAAATGTAATTGGGCGTGGGATAGAGAGAAAGCAAATAAATGCCAGGGAATTCATCCAATTTACAAAATGTTTCTTTTGTCAAAGAAGAGCTTTTACCCCTGGAGACTGCCCACCCCCACCCCCAGCCCATGCATGTAATCATTCGTTTACAAAAGGCACATAGTAGCTGCTCAATTGATACTTGTCGGTGAAATGAATCAATGAACAAATGAGGGCATAAGATGAATAACTTGGACCAAGTCAGAGCCCTAGTGAGGAAGAGAAGCAACCTTGAAAAATCGATGGAAAAACATTGAATTAGCAAGCACTCTAGACACACAGCAATTGTTTCCAGGTCCATTGCGTCAAATAGGGCACACCTGTGGAGAGGTCACCACCAAGCAGGGGGTTCTTTGTCCAAGGTCTCCTCACCCGCCCCCACTCATACCTGTTTGGAGGCAGCAGCCCAAACCAGTGGGAACTGCCCTTTTTGAAAGGTCATGGGAAACCGAGGTGAGCAGCTAGGCAAGCTAGCCCAAAGTAGGAAGTCCCTGGCTGGCCCACCAGCTCCACAGATCTCCCACAATTGAGGTGCTTTCCCTTCTTCATCTGCACAAAGCCAGTTTGGGAGGAGGGGCAGAGGCTGCAAATGAAAACAGACCCTGAGACTCACAGCCTCAGCTCCTGGCCAGGGCAGGGCAGGCCACATGTTGTTATGGTTGCTTCAGCCAGCTGGGAATCGGCAGGGGGTTTGTAAGGAAACCACATTAATTAGGAGAAAGCAAACTTGACAGTCACTCACTCGGCCTTTCTCCTGGTTTCTCTTGCAGCCCCCTCCCACCGTGGTCTCTACCAGATCGGCTCTCTGCACCTTCCTGCGCCTTTTCATTGCCTCTGCTCATTCACAGTGAACATCTGTGTGGCTCTTGGCTCTGAGCCGCTCTTCCAGGACAAGGTGGGAGGAGGGTTGGAAGAGCACATTCATCCACAGCTGGGACCAGCACTTCCTCAGCCCTGAGGCCATAGACAGGCTCACCGGCCCATGGCCTCCTAACTCTTGCCTTTGCTCTGGCCTGAGCCCGGGGTCCTGTTGGCCAGAAGCAAATCACTAGACCAGATCATTTCTGCTGGGAGTTTAATTTTTTTCTTGGCAAAATGAACATTTCTCGGCTTGTCTCTTGTGAATGTTTCCCTGAACATCTTCATTAGGACAGTTTAGTTGGAACTTGTGCTATCTCCAGATTTAAGAATAGGGCCCAGGGCAAGGGGTAGAGGAAAGAAGGAAGATTTCCTTGGGAAATGGGTGGAAGCAAGGGGGCTGAACTCCTCAGGAGAGGGAATGGATAGGAGATTTCACCAGGATTAGGAGTAGTGCATCAGCCTCCTTTCTCTCATGTATGTGTATAGTGTCATTGCTGCTCTTCACGGTCCAGGAATGCTACTGGAGCTGGAAATAACTTCCCTTGCACGAGTGACTCTGCCAAAGCCCCAGAAACTCTGGCTCTTGAAAAGACCCTTCCTTTCGGTGGCAGCTACCATTTTGCAACCCCTAGAGAAGAGCCCTCACTCCCTTTTATTCCACAGCACAGTTCTGTTTAAAAAAAAAAAATCCACAACATACCCAACTGGGGAGAAGGGTATATAAGACTCACTGATGAAACAGAAGATGCTGTTTTTGGAGTAGGGAGATGACAGGTCTTAGAAAACACATTCAAATTAAAAGCAACCTAAGTGCCTAGCAAGTGAGGATTGGTTGAGTAAGTTATGGCACTTCCAGACAATGAAATAGTATATAGCCATTAAAAATGAGGCTAAAGGACCAGTGGAATCAAACAGAAAATCCAGAAACAGATCCACACCAGATAAAATGCAGTGGAAGAAATTATAATTTTTTTTTNGGCTTCCCAGAATTAAGACATTTCCCAGAAGTCCTTACAGCTAGGTATAACTATATAACTAAGTCCTAGCAATATAAGCTAACATGTGTACAACTTCCAGAAGGCGTCTTTAAAGGATGGCAGTTTAGACCATTCTTCGCTTATGTCTCCTTTCTGCTCCCTGAACTACCTGGGCAGAACTGCTGGCTCTCAAGCAATCATAAGACGATGAGGTGGCAGAGCAACGTGCTAGAAGGAGCCTGCGTCTCTGACTGCTTCCGGAGTCCTTTGTCATCTTGTTTATGCCACTGCTATCTGGGGTTTTCTGTCATGCGTAGCTGACCTGACTCCTAACAGAGGTGACCATTTGTCAGTTTTTCTGTCCAGCACTTTCCCTTTTTCTTGAAACAGTTTCAATAAACTTTCCTTGTTTGGGGAAATTCTTCTTCTTCTGCCTTGCCTGCAGCTTCTTCCACTGGGGCCTGCCCATCTTAGCATCTCCATCCCTGTCTCAAGGCTAAGAACTGCTGGCAGCCTCATGGGGCAAGAACAATGAGTGAATAAAGCCAAAATGCAGAGAGAAACAGAGACAAGAAGGACAGGTAGAGCCTGGCGTTGTCTGAGTCTCTGGCTCCAGTTGCCCTGAGGCCCCACTGAACCCTGTCCATCCCGGGTTGGTTCTAAGAGGTAGCAAATATCCTTCTACAAGCTGGGTGACTGTCGCTTCCCACACAAAGTCCTGACAAATGTAGAATAGCATGCAATCCAGTACCCAGAGGCAGGAGCAGACTAGCCCTGGAGTGTCAGGAAGGAAAGAGACTATGCAGAAAGGTCGGATGGAGGCAATCCTGACAGAGAAGGCGGAAGTGGGCCAGACCCTGAAGAACAGAGGGCTTTGACTATGGTAGGAGGGAGGACGTCCCTGAAGAGGAACATGGTGGGAGTAAAGGAGGGAAGGGAAATGAGTACAGGGTAGGTTTGGAGAGTCTGTGTGGGAGAACAGGGGAGGGAAAGGGGGAAAGGCGGGGGTGCCCCATCATGGAAGGCCCCATATGACAGGCTGCACAATTAGGACTTCTAGTCCCCTTGGTCAGCAGTTTTCAGACTTCAGTCTTCCAAGAGTTTCTTAAAAATGCAAATTCAGGGCCGGCCGAGTGGCACGATGGTTAAGAGCTGGATTGGGACCCCAGAGGGCCCCGGTTTGGATCCCACATATGAGGGCCAGTGACACTGCCCTCCACAGCTAAGATGCTGAACAACAGCTCAACCTGGAGCTG
>NW_017731422.1:2735531-2759290 GCF_001890085.2 Hipposideros armiger
TCCCAAGCGAGTTCTTAACCATCGCGCCACTCGGCCGGCCCGAAATTATAATATTTTTAATAAATGGTGGTGGGTCCGTCAAATATCTTTAACGGGAAAAAAATGTATCTTAACCCCAATCTCAGACCACAAAATAAAACAATTCCAGATGACTTTAGATCTAAAATGAGGGGTAAAACAATAAAGCTTTTGGAAGAAAATATTGGAGAACATCTTCATGACTTTGAAGGGGAAAAATACAATTTTTTTTTAAGATTTTTTTATTGGGGAGTTGGGGAAGGGAACAGTGTTGGGGAATTGGGGAAGGGAAACACTGTGTTTTTCCAGGACCCATCAGCTACAAGTCAAGTTGTTGTCCTTTAATCTTAGTTGTGGAGGGCGTAAGCTCAGCTCCAAGTCCAGTCGCCGCTTTCAATCTAGTTGTGGTTGGGGTGCAGGCAGTGTGGTGGGGTGCAGCCCACCATCCTATGCAGGAGTCAAACCACAACACTTGTTGTTAAGAGCATGCACTCTCACCAGCTGAGCCATCCTGCCACCTATTGGCGGCTCAGCTCCGGCGCAGCTCACTGGCCCATGTGGGAATTGAACTGGCGACCCTGTTGCTCAGAGATCACACTCTTAACCAACTGTGCCACCCAGCCGGCCCAAGGAAAAAAATTTTAAGTAAGAAACCAAAAATGCCAACCATGAGGGAAAAAAAAAACCTGATGAATTACACTATATTAAAATTTAAAATACTGCTTATCAAAAAAGACACTACAGACAAATTAAAAGGCTACCCACAGAGAGGAGATGACATTTGCAGCACTATAGCCAACAAAGGACAAGTACCCAGAATTTATCAAGAACTTCTACACATCAATAAGCAAAGGACAGGTGGGCCGGCCGAGTGGCGTGTTGGTTAAGAGTTGACTTGGGAGTGCCGGCTCTGAGCAGCAGGGCCCCAGTTAGGATCCCACATTAGGGCCAGTGACACTGCACCTTCTACAGCTAAGATGGTGAACAGCTCGACCTGCAGCTGGGCTGCCATGAGTCAGCGTAGGCTGCAGCCCCTGCTACAGTGGGCTGCCGTAAAGCTACCGTGAGTGGCTGGCAGCCAGCGTGAGTGGCCGGCAGCCGACGTGAACTGCCGTGAGCCACCGTGAGTGGCCAGGACAGCCGGCGAGCAACTGCCTCACCCAGGAAGAGCATAATGATAATACCAACATGGGCCAGTGAAGCGACGTCCTCCACAACTAGACTGAAAAACAAAAGGACAGCAGCTTGTCTGTTCCCCTTCCCCGATTCCCCAGTGCTGTTCCTCTCTCCCAAGTCCCCAATAAAATCTTAAAAAAAAAAAAAAAGGACAGGCAATCCAATGTAAAATGGGTCAAAGACTTCAATAGACATTTTACAAAAGGGGACATCTAAATGGCTTATACACATATAAAAAGTGACTCATCTTCATTAGCCATCAGGGAAATGTAAATTAAATACACAGTGAGAGCCTATACATACTCACCAGAATGACCAAGATGAAACATACCAAAAAAAGCAAATATTAATAAGGCTGTGGAACAACTATTGATAGAACATCATACACAGCTGGTACCAGAGTAAACTGATACAACTACTATGGAAAAAGATTTGGCAGGATCTACTAAAGCTGAATATACACATACCCTAAAACCCAACTGTTCCACTCCTAGACACATTCCTGAGAGGTTTGTTCTTAGGTTCACCAAAAATCATGTAGAAGAATGCTCATCACAGCAGCATTTATAACAGTCTCAACTGGAAAGTATCCAAATCCTATCAACAAAAGAAAGGCTAAATAAATTGTAGTATACTCACAGAGGAACATTATACAGCAATGAAAATGAATGTATGACAACTACAGAGGGTGCCCCTAAAATGTATACACATTTGTAGAAAGGAGAGAACGATTAAAATTGTAATACTCAATATATACCAATAACAAAAGATGAATACAAGTCACATTTGACTTCTGCAATTACAAGAGGTGCTCAAAGTGGTTACCATCAGTGGCCAGACACTTCTGATGATGGTGAACTACTGCTTGAGCAATGTTGACCAAAGTGTCCACTTGTATACATTTTTTTGGCACCCCCAGTATATGTAAAAATATGGGTGAATCTCACAAACATGATGATGAACAGATGAAAGCAGACACAAAAGAGTACATGCTATATAAGATTCTATTTATATAAAGTCCAAGTGCAGGAGAAAGTAATTTACGGTGCTAAAAGTCAGAATAATGATTATCCTTGGGGCAGGGGTAGTATCTGGAAGGGGACACACCAGGGAATGTTCTGGTGTGCTAGTAATGTCCTACTTGTTTGTATGGGTAGTGTTTCCCTTTAGGAAAATTCATCATGCTGGACACTGATAATTTGTGTACTTTCTTATAGAGGTTATTCTTTAATTTTAAAAAAAAATTTTACAGGCTAGTCTCCTGAACAAAATCTGGTCTCACAGAATTATTTTTCATGTAAGAACAAATAATAGATTCAGAAAAATAAGATACTATCAAAGAATATGTACTGTATTATTTCATTTTGCTAAATGTAAATAATGCTTATCTCTGGATTATGGCTGATATTTATTTTCTTTTTACTTTATCCATTTCATTTTTCTACAATGATCACATGTTATTTGTCATCATAAAAACTACAAGTTGTTTTTTAACATAAAATTTGATTATGATAAGTCAGGATAAGATAATGAGTAGAGGGCTGGCACTCCAATGCTTTAGCTCACTATGTGCACAAGACCTGGGTGTGGCTCTGCTACTGCCCTGGTCCCTATCAGACTGCCAGATGTTGAGGATTTGTAAAGAAACAGGAGATGTGGTACAAGCAGGAAGGACTCAAGGTCATTTGTACAGAAGAGAAGTGGGAGCTACAGGGAGAACCAAGGCTTTCCTGATCCTGGCCAGGATACTTAGACCTCTATCTCCCCAAAACCCTCTGTTCTACTCCTAATCATGTGTCAATCTCACCCACCTAGATTGACCTTCCTCTCAAGTTTCCCCTTCCCAGGATCTGCCCTTGCTGAATGTGGTGTTTTAAGGTATCCCAATGCCACATTTCTCCTGCTCTCTTGTCTATGGTGATGCCACTCAAGCTCCCCATGCAGCAGCTGCTCTGCATCCTCCTAGTCACCAGGGTGGCCGACCCCACTGGAAGATGGGCTCCTTCTCTTCCCCCTCATCAGGGAACATGCTGTGCCCTTTAATGAGCCTGATTTTCCCATCTATGAATCAGACAGAGTAGGAGAACTAGAAAATCCCTCTTCGGATTTATTGTGGAGGGTGGAAAAGCATATCCTAACTGCCAAGTGGAGGAATTGAGCTGTGAATGGTTTTCCCTTATTATGTAGCTCCAGGGGACCATCCTATTATGTCCTGCAAATCCCAAAGAGGGGAAATTGAGCAGTTGTGTTTTCCTTTTGGTACTATATGCTTCCTTATTAGGTAAGTACGTCAAACTTGTGAAAAGTACCTAGCACAAGGGCCATCTCAGTAACTGCCCTATTAATTAGCTTGTATTTATTGAGCACTTATGCTTTATCTCATTTAATCTTCACAACAACCCTATAAAATAGGTCTACTCATTCATTTCACAAGTATATATTGCACTCTTATTATGTGTCAGGCACTGTGCTAAGTGTTGGAGATATGAGAGTCAACAAAAAAACAACGTCCTTGCCTTCATGGAACATACAGTCTGGCGGGGAGGCACATATTATACAAACAAATGTAAAACTGCAATTGTGCCAAGTACTAAGATGGAGAGGTATCTGGTGCTGAGAACCACTAACAGGGAGGTTTTTAAGGACTCCACTGTGAAAGTGAAGTTTGAGCTGAGCTCTGAGAAATAAGTAAGACTTACCAGGTAGGCAAAGAGCAGGCAGAAGCAAAGGCTTTGGCCAAAAGGAAGTGCTAAGTATATGAGAATGGAAGGTGAGTGTATGGCGGGAGAGGTGGGTCGTAATTCTATCCTAAGTCGGCCTCATACCTGATGCTCCAGGATCAGAGTTCCTAACCATTTCAACCTCTCCTGTACAGGCCTAGCTCCAGCCCACAAGAAGCTGAAAATCCACATCTGATTTGCAGAGACGAAAAGGCTTTAAAGAAATAGGGGTAATGCATGTGATTTTACCGAGGAAGCCTGCCAGGGAATGAAAGCGACCTTAGAGACTTCAAGGACTGGCATGACAGAACTAGAAGACCTCCCCTAGACTGCTGGAATGCAGTACAGGCTTGACACAGAGGCCTCTCCGCTTAGCCCAAAGCTGGAGAGGTGAGGGAAAAGGAAGCGACAGGAGTAACGGAGCGAGAAGCCTAGGAGCGTCCCAGTCCTTGACCACCACTGCGGCTGCGCGTGCGTCGTTCCGGAAACGGAAGTGCATAAGAGGTCAGCGTTGGTTTTCAAGATGGCGGCCCTCAATGCGCTGGTGTCCGGTTGTGGGCGGCTGTTCCGAGGGCTCCTGACAGGCCCGGCCGCGACCAGTTGCGCTCGGCCTCTAGCTCGCGGGTTCAGGGAAGGTGAGTCCTGGGTCCCGGCGGCCAACCAAAGTTGAGAAGAGCGGCAGAGGTTGCTTCCTCCAGCCCCGGTGTGCCCCTCCTTCCTTTTTCTTCGCTCAGTTATAAAACGTCGGAGATGCTGGCGCTCCCGGGGTGCTGGAAAGCGCCTTCCAGACCCTGATACTGTTATCTTGACTTCCTAGCCCTCGTGAGTGTCGTCATGGGCGGGTGCGGGTGGGGAGGACGGAGAGAAAGGCCTCTTTAGTTAGCAAAGGCAGAAGAGAAACCTGTTGCAGGGTTCAGAAAAGTTTTCCGTAAGGGTCTGCATGTTAATTCTCTTCCATATTTTCCGAACGGCGGCTCCCTTCATTAAAGAATCCCTGGAGGGAAGGACACCTGGCTACCCTCCCCAGAGCCTCCCTTTCCAGTTTCTCATCTGAAAATGCTGTCGTCTGATGGCGGCTTTTTCTCTGCCCGGGCCGCTTCTCTCCCTGAGAGGTGGAAGCTAACTAAGGTGGAAAGGCCATTGAACAGCTGAAAAAGGCAAATGCTGCATGGTAGTTTTGCTTTTCATGAATCTTAACTGTGGAAAGGAAGCCTGCTTCTAGCAGTGAACTGAGAGCTTACTAAAGGCCAAGTGCTGTACTTCAAGCTTTCAAGGCATTCTGGACAAAGAAAATACAGCCCTTTTTCTGAGAAGTTAGGTTTTAGTTAGATGATATGTATACACTCCAGTAAATGCAAGTTAGGTATTTAGGTGACGAAGTAGAAGGGAGATTTGGTTACCGGAAACAGCAAACCCAACTGGAAGATTTCAGTAGGGGGTGTGTGCCTTGAACAGGCTTATGAAAGGATGGAATCTGGCGAAGAGTGAAAAAGTCTTTCAGGACCTAGCCCTCCTTTGTGCACTGCTGGAAGCAGGAAAGGATGAGTGATGTGCAAAAGAAGTGATGTGAGGTTTTTAAGATTCTGGCATGGTATTGACCAGCGTTTCCTTTAACTAAAACTGAGGTGTATCCAGTGGAAAAGAGTGATCATTGTTTTCAGAGGGAGCAGAAAAGTCCAGAAAGAAGAGCCTAATGAAGAGGCGATTGGATTTGTCACAGAAGAGGTCTCTTTTTTTTAGCTTTCAAACAGCAATTTCAATAGGATGGCAGACAAGGAACCCAGTAGGGGGAAATCAAAGAGATATGTGAGAAGAATTTAGCTGTGAAAGGAAGATGGAACACTTGCTATAAAGAACAATAAAATCCAGATACTGCCTGGTTAACATTAGATAAACTAATTTATTAATAAAGACACCAAAGAGATCATGAGGCTAACAGAAAGGACTTGGATAAGGTGTTTCGTCTCTTGCTATGTTGCAAAATAAGCATGGGCCCATAACATTTTTGAGGGTGTCTACCAAGTGTCAAACACTAATAGCTACAATTTACATATCCATTATGAAATTCAAAGTTGGAAATAGTTCTTTGCTGTGTTCCCAGAGAATAGGCAAGAGGAATAGTTTTTTGTGTGTTTTTTTATAAAGGAATATTTGAAATTAGAATTTTTTCATTTGGAGAGTTTGTGAAATGATGAACTGTATAATCAGATGGGTCTTTGAAGTCCTCCTTTCTAAAAATACTTGATTGGTTGGTCTTCTACATTACTCACTGTCAGACCTAAAAGTTAAGTAATTGAACTGATGTAATCTTACATGAAAACACTTATCATATTCTGTATTCTTCTTGAAAACCACCTATCTCCAAAGCCTTTAAATGAAAAAACTCTCTTGATGTTCTACCCTTTATGTGTAAGGCATAAAGTATTACACATATAGCTAATTTGGGGTATATTTGACACCCAAATAATATCATACACATAGAATTTAAACTTGTGGGGAGGAAGCTGGATATCTTGCTGAAATTATTCAAGCATCCTACTTTTCAGGAGATCAGATAGTACAACTTAATTTTAGTCAGAGTTCATGAGACTGAGCACCAGTGTTCCTGTCTGTAAATTCTTAGTCTAAAGCAGCGGTTCTCGTTGGGGGACAGTTTTGTCCCCCAGGGAATATTTGACAATGTCTGGAGACATTTTGGTTGTCACAGCTGGTGTTTCTGTCATTTGGTGGGTGGAGTCCAATGATGCTGCTAAACATACTACACTGCACAAGACAGCCCCCACAACAAAGAACCACCTGGCACAAAATGTCAGTATACTGCTGTTGACAAAGCCTGGTCTAAAGCTTGACAAGAGGGACACGCAAAGCCAAAACATATTATGGAAGAAGCAAGACTGAAGGAAGACAAAAATGGAAATTGTGGTTTATTAAGTGCCTGCTGCAAGCACTGCTAGGTTTTCCACATACATTTATTCAGTCTCAACTATTCTTAAAGGTGGTTATTAACTGACATTTTTACAAATGAGGAAATCTGGTTCAGGGGGGTTCAGTAGCTGCCCAACATCACACAGCTAGTAAGTGATGGAGGTGAAGGTAGAGCCAGCGCTCTTCCCGCTCCACCTGTAACATACCTTGGCACTCCATGGCAGGGCTTCCCTGAGGTTCCCTCCCTTTCCTGAAAGCCCTTGTCAGTTAACTTGCTGAAGACCATTTAGTGCTTTTACGGTTGACACTGCCACACTTAGCAAAGATTGTGTTAGATCTCATTCCTGCCTTATCACCCTTAAAGCTCTTACGAAGGAAACGTGTCTAAAACAAGAAAAATAAACATGTGAATATCTGATTTTACAGTAATGATCTGTCAGTGTGTTGAAATGAGTAAAGGCTGAAGGGAATTTTCTTCATCTTTGCCAGTTAGCTAAGGGGGCTTTCTGGAGGACCTAGCATTTTAGGATGTGCTGGCAGGACGGGCAGCCCTATAGCTAAAAGCTTTGAGAGAGGAGGGAGGGAGTTGGGGGCTTTGAGGAACTGAGAGTAACCTGCTAGTGGAAAGAGATTTTTGTGCAGCAGTAGAGACTCCTCATTCTGAAGCATGGTGCAGAGGGACATTCCTTTGGGCCCAAGGGAAAAGAAATGGGGAGGTGATGAGAGAATCAGGAAACTCTAATGGTAGAATTAAAGATGAACAGAAAGGAGTGGTGCTTGAGCGAGGAAGGAGTTTGAGAAAAGTAAAGGGCCAGAAGTGCCATTTCTTCGGCACACGTCCCAAACAGCACTCCGCTCCCTGGCCCTACATAAGACTGTTCATGCCGCCTCTAAGCCGTCCTGCCATTCAGTTACTCCATTCCTTCATAGTGTACTTGGGACCTGGTTTCCATGGCTCCTTTCCAAAAGGACCTTGGTCTCTGGGCACTTTCTGCAGCAGTGCCCTCCACTCCTCATCATTCATCTTTCCACACTTCCTCCTTTACTAAACAGTTGAGTCTTTATACTGCTGCAGTTCACTATGTCTGTGTTTATGTGGCCATCAAGGTCTTTCTGCGTTCACTGCGATCTCACCGCAAATGCTGTTTGCTCTAGACTGTTATAATTCAGTTATCTTGGACTCCATCCTAGGCGAGTATTTACTGAAGCACTCAAAGGACCTCTTTACGAGGCATGGACTTTATTATAGTGAAGTTCCCATACTTGTTTTAGTCCCCTTTTCTCCCCTAGGCCAAAGACTCTGTCTTCCTATTCTGTTGTAACTCTCCACCATAGGTGGAGCCGGACTGTACAGCCCACGGGTGTGCAGCAAATGTGTTGCCTCCTGTGGAACAGATTATTTGATCTGTATGAGAAGTGTCTGTCTTCGAAGATTATGTATGGCCCTTAATTCTTGTTGAGAAAATGGCTTCATTTCTTTCCTGAGTTTACTTGATATAGCCATGTCTCGGAACACAAGGGTGATTCCATCTTTTTCTAAACAAGCTTTCTGTTAGTGCCTTAAATCTCTTAGTCCAGCTTTTCTTAGCCACCCCCACTTCCCTTGAATGGACAAGAGGCCAGGGACAAAATGGATCTCAGGTTTTGTTTGGTTTTGACATGTTTTTGTATGCACACTGAAAATCAATACTATTTTGATTCCTATCTCCGTTTTCAGAGGCTTAAAAACTAGCGGGCCTCTTCAGGCTCCAGCCGGGCCTTCTGCCCCAGCACTGACACACCACCCTGATCAGTCTGAATCTCAAGTGAATGCTCAGGTCATTACTTCTGATTTGACAAATTGTCTCTATTAGATAAGCATCTGCTTAATGTTTTACTCACTGGCTTATAGTAAGATAATTCACTGGCTCAGAGTTGCTGTGTGGGGAGCTTGTGAACAGTGGAGCTTGCCACAGGCTTTGATCTCTTTTCCAGGGGCCAGTGGGATGACTTCAGGGTTTGGTTCTTTGCCGGGAGTGATGTGTGTTTTGTTAGACTTGTTTACCTCATGGTTAGGACCCAAGTGCCTCCACCGAGAAGGGAGCCACATGTTTATCCGCTTTGTTTTTCAGGGCATTGTTCTCCGTGCTTTTCCCCCCCACCTGTTGTTGCTCAGATTTGATCGTCCAACTTGGTTTTTGCAGATTTGTAAAGTTTCGGGGGTACGTGGAAGCCCTACTGGGCTGGGGCCATGCCCTTCTGCATCCCCACATTTGTAGCTTGACACATTGCAGCGACAGTCCCCCTGCAGCTGTGCTGGCCTCCAGACCGAGCTCCAGGTTGAGTCTCTCCCACATCCCGTTTAGGCTGGTCTCTGAACAAGTAGGTCTGTGTGTGGGGTGACGCATTTTCCTTTACAGGGAGAAACCTAGTTTGTCTTTGAATTGATTAGTAACTACAGTGTTCTGGAGCAAGCCTCAGGGCCTTTCTGGCCATTGTTACTCCTTTGTGTGTCTGAAATTGGACATGGAAGGGCTCTCAGGTTGGTTGTTTAGAGGTAATGAGTCTTTCTGAATGGCCTCGCCCAGAAAACCAATGGGGAACCATTCCAGGCAGTCTGCGTCTAATTAGGTGCTGGTCACAGAGCTCAGTGATCACAGATGCTGCTGTGGGACCCCGGGTGGATTAGAAGTGCCTCACTTTTTTTCCTTAGACATTCTCTTTTCACTCTTTTTATTGTTTTATTTTTCATATTGCAAAAGCAGTACATAGTTTATTTTAGAAAATACAGATAGGTATAAAAAAGAAACTAAAATTACCTACTGCCACCACTGAGAGAAAACCAGTATTACCATTTGGGCACATAGCTTCAGGGGTCTGTGAGCCTCCTAAAATCCGTGTCTAATTATATGTATACTTAGGGACATGTTTCTAGGGAGAGGTCCATAACTTGCACTGGATTCGCAAAATTAAGAACCTTAGGCTCTTTCTAATCTGCATTACTTCTTGCCTTAGCTAGAGCAGAGTAAAACTAATTGTGGTAGCCAAGCTGCTGTTAAAATATGATTGTAGTATGTGGGGAGACAGTTAGCAGCCAAGCTACGTGGACCCAGGTTTTCTATTACAGTAATTAGCAGTCAGAAGGGGACCACGGCAAGCATTTTGCTCCCTAAATGCTAGCTAGCATTCATTGAGGATCTGCTGTGTGCCAGTTCCTATGCTAACAGTAATGGCTTCTCTCTTTTTTAAGACACTGGGAGACCAAGGAAGGATCTCCGGGAACTTTCTGTTTGATTTTATTTGTCGAATGTGAGCTTTTAGCTTGATTTTTCCTTTGAATATTGTTGAAGTTGTCATTCTGCATGCTAGTCGAGTAAGATAGAAAATATGTATATTTTCAGACACACAAAGGAGCCCCAGCCTGAGGGGAGAAGACATAGTCCAGAGACAGAGCCACCAAACAGCCTGGGTCTGTGAGAAGCAGGGTTCAATCTTCCCCTTTCACCTCATTACTTACCCAGAAAAGACCAAGGCTTCTGAAATAGGCATCTAGAGAGAGCCATTCTGGGCCTGGACAGAGACCAGAATGGGGTGGGTGCTCTGCCATTACCTGACAGATGTGTGCGAGTTACTGTCTTGCCCTTGGGTTCTCTTTTGACTGCCAGACCTAAATAGGCAAAGAGCTGACGGAGTCCCTCTCAGTTTAGAATTGCAGTCCTCTCCTTGAAATTCTGCCCGGACCCAATACCTACAGGCCCCCTTACTCCCCCTTCTTTTATCACCCCTCTCCAGTATAGATAACAGAATGCAACCCTGCAGGGAGAGGACTGGAGAAGAGGAGGGGATTTAACTCATGCAGTTGTTCTTACACAGCTTTAAAACAAGGCTCTCAGGATGAATTCTAGGAGTGAATTTGTCTCATTGCTTATCCACCGTGGGGCCACTGGAGCAGTGTTAGTGCAGTGCTGTATCTTTGATTGCAAACTCTTCAAGGTCAAAAACTATGTCTGATTCTTTTCAGGAAAGGATGCATGCAGAGGGTACTTTTGAAGGTCTTTTAGATGCCTCCCCACCCCTCCATTCTTAGGTCATTATTGCTAGCCATGATAGGGCAGGGTCTTGCTAATTTCCTTGGATAGAATCAAGATGAATCTTGGCTTCAAAAGGCAAAACCAGCGTGGAGATCCTTGACTCCAGAGAGATGATATTACTTGGGCATCTGGGCTTGCCCCCACCCAACCTCAAGGGCATAGAGCCTTGGCACTTGGAGGTGAACCCTGCATGCTTTCTCTTCCACATGGGGACCGTGGGAGAGTGCAGACTGAAGGCTCCGTTTTTCTGCATGTGTAGAATTTGAGCTGTTATTTGAAACTCCCTGTTCCTTATTAAATGGCTGACCTAATTTTTCCCCTTTATCTCGTAGTGGTGGAGATCCAAGAAGGGAAGACGACTATAGTAAGTATCATCGAGTTGGCCACTTAAAACCTCTTTAACACTTGGAGCTGCCTGGCTGCTCCTCTTAGGGAAGGAGGGAGACCCATGCTGGACTCCTGGCCCCAGAATCCGCTCCCTCCGTGACCATAAATCTCACAATCTTCTATTTTTCAAGCCGTGTGCTATAGTGAGGTTCATCAGGAACAGTGACTTGTACCTGGATCGAGGTGTCTGTTATAGGATGAAAGTGGCTTTTTGTATGACAGTCTCAACAGGTCTTCGCTGATATGTTCTTTGGAGGGTGATAAATTAGTTTCCCAGAGGGGAAACTAAGGCAACGGCAGGACTAGAGAGCCAGAGTAGGTTGACCCAGGGCCAGGAGCCTACATCTCAGCTCCTCTCTTTTCTGCCCAGAGTGACTAAGCTACTCCTTAAGTGATACAGTTAAAAGGTGACACTCTGTGGGCCCTGGGCTCACTAGCTAGCTTGTATGCTGGTGAGAAAGCTAGAACAATTCTTCACCCACCCACTGCCCCCTTTCCCTCATTGGACCCATCTCGCCTCCCTTCCTCCAGAGTCATGGGGCCAAGATTATCCTATAATCCCTAAAAGACAGCATTGTTTTCACACAGCCTTCCATGCCGCCAATAAATCCACAGCCACTCCACAGAGCTCCCACAAGCCTCTATAACTTCCATGTCAACCAGGGATTAAACCCTTCTGACAGCCAGCCAAGCTCTGTCCTCCGCATGCAGTCTTATCCCTAGGACAAGCCCTTCGGGTTCCCTCTTTGGGTCTCCCCAGAATACTCCCTCAGCTTTTTTTACTGCTTAGCCCCAAAACAGTTCTTTTGAGGGGGGGCCCCACCCCCTTTGCACACCTTGTTTGTTTCCTTATTCAAAGCTGAAACAAGCATTTACCCCGTGAACGCTGTGCTGGTAGAGAGAAAACACATCTGGCTTTTGAGTGTGAAGACTGTTTGTCATGTGGGGCATGAAATTGCTATTTGTAGAATGAGCAGGGCGACATTGTGGCCCCGGGAGAGCCTGCGGGGAGGGAGCCCGTCCATGCCTGGGGAGGTGCTGCCGTGGCTGACGGTCTTGTTCCCTCGCTAGGGCCTCACTTCATCTAGAAAGATCGTGATACTCCCTCACTAGGTTATGGGGGTTAAATGAAATGATACATGTGACCCATGACTGGCACAGAGCCAGGCATGTCATGAGGCGTCAGTAAGTGTTAGCTCTCCCCACAACAGAACCACCTTAACCCCCTCCCAAGGCCTACCATCCACTTACACATTTTCCCTAGCACACCTCTCCACTTCTGGAGTGGTTGTGGTGGCCTTGGCAGAAAGGTCGGGAGCTTTGCCCTGCACAGCCAACATTGCTTCAAGCCCTCTTCCCCTTTTGCCAGTTCTCCCCCAGGAGACAGTGTTGTTTCCCTCATAAAGCCTCTCAGACCTGCCCCAGGCTCACGCTCATAATCCATGGCCTCAGTCAGTGCGGCTTTCTAAACTCCCCCTCTTGCAATTGGAGCTGATGCCCAGGTCACTGGTCTGTTAAACTTAGTAATTCCAAGGCTGTGTCACAGGATACAGCCGCTACAGCGAAGGTCATTTCACACGAGGCCTCAGCACAATTGGAAAGGTGGCAATCCAAAATAATAAAAGCAAGGAAGAGAATAGGAGAATGTACCCTCCCATCTACTTTTTTTTTTTTTTTAAAGAAGAAGCGGAAGTGCACGGATATCTGCTCATCTAGGCAGACACCGGGCTTCTCACCTCGGCATTGTTGGCATCCTGGGCTCTCTGTCCTGGGGACTGTCCTGTGCTTTGTAGGATCGTTAGCACTTCCCTGCTAGGTGCCAGTAGCACCCCACCCCCGAATCATGACAATCAAAAATGTCTTAGACATTGTCCAGTGTCCCCTGGGGAGCAAAATCATGGCAGGCTAAGAACCACTGGCATAGACCTAGCTCTGTAAGATAAAGTTGGAAACTGCAGTTTCCTCTGAGAAGGATATGTGGGATGGGAGGGAGACTTCCTTTGGACTCTACAACCCTGCGGAGTTTGAAACTTTTTGCCATGTGCATGTATTACTTTTTCCCAAAGGTTTTGTTTGAGGAAGGAAAGGTAGCTTTCAGCTGATACAGCAAAACCCTACCTCTTGCCACCAGCATTAAGTTCAGTTTCCACTACGCTTAAAGGTCACCAAATCATTTCTTTGTAGCCACCCCAAAACCCAGTGTGCAGTAGTAGTTCCAGCGGAGAAACTTATTTATTAGCTGTTCCCGCAAGACCCCCAGAGATAAACTTACACCAGCATTCCCACCATTTGGGGGGTTGCTCAAGGATCAGAGGCTCCACACAGCCCTCCCCCTCACTGGCTCTTTCTCTGCTTCCTAGATCGAAGGCCGTATCACAGGGACTCCCCAGGAAAGTCCAAATCCCCCTAACCCTTCTGGCCAGTGCCCCATCTGCCGGTGGAACCTGAAGCACAAATATGGCTACGAGGTGAGTCTATGTACAGACACTGGGCTCTGCGTGTCGTGGAGGTCATAGTGGCTGGTTAACTTAAGCAGTGTCTGTCCCCCCACCCCCACCCCCGTAACCACTGCTGCATCTCATGGAGACACCAAAGACAAGCATTTTATCCAGTGGCTCTTAACCCTGGCTGCACATTAGAATCACAGGGGAGCTTTTAAAAAACTGCTCAGACCCCACCCTCAGACATTGAGAGTCAGTGGGTCTGGGGTAAAGCCTGGCCATCGTTATTTTTTTAAAGCTCCCCAGGTGATTCTCATGTGCAGCCAGGGTTGAGAGTCATGTAGTCCGTGGTCTGGTTGCGTGCAATTCAGACCACCAGGGCCCGGTACCCCCATCTTGCAGGGTTGTGTTCCCAAGCAGGATGGAATCAGAGTTTGAATTTGGCTTTCCTTCTTTTATAATGAGAGTCTATTTGGAGAGTCCTCACTGTGACCTGGGGACACATTACTGTCTCTTTCCATAATGGGGCTACAGAGGCTCCTGTTTGCTCCATGCCTTCTAGCTCTTCATCTGTTTCCACGGAAGGATGACGACGGTGAATAATAACAATAGATAGCCTGCGTTGAGTGCATGCCCTGTCAGGCACTGTTGTAAGCACTTACATGTCTTCATTCACTTCGTCTTCACAGCCCTGGAGCATTCCATACTTGTCCTTCAGAGCTCTGCTAGTGACATTAAGCACCCTATTTTTAGGTTTCAGGTGATTCAGGCTCTGGGCCAGTTTGACCTGCAGGTTGTCCCTGTGCCCCTCTGAGGAATGGGATGACTAAGAGCAGAGATCCCGGTCAGGTGGTAAGAGGAGGCAAGGCCACATGCCCATGGGATCTGAACAGAATGACCCAACTAATCTCCCAGGCTGGGAGCCTTGGCTCCAGGCCATCCTGGGGTGGGGAGAGGGGGTGTTCTTTCACTCTGCCCCAGGCCCTCCTGCTGCTGGCCGCCTGGAGTCAGAGGAAGCTTGCAGGCCATGGGCAGCATTCACAGCTTCTTGTTACATGAGAGCTAGTGGGGTTGTGGCCGTACTTGAAATTCCAGCTGAAAACGGGAAGGTGAACCCCACACCTGCCTGACCACCATGGGGCACTCTTCCTATCAGCCATTTCCAGGCAATAGACTTGGCTCTGTTTATCCAGCAGAAGAAATCCAATCCCCTCCGAGGTAAAGGCTAAAGTTGTTTTCCTTTTACCCCTTTCCATTGAGGACACCCTTTGCCTGAGCTGCACAAAGCTGTCAGCTTGCTTGGCAGCCTACAGTGGGGGAGGCTGGGGCTGTGAGCCCAGTTGATTAGCCCTAGATAATCCAGTCCAAGTTCTTTTCATCAGATTCGGAAGATTTGGGGTCTGGGTCCCCCGGGAGCTGTCCAGTGATTACAACAAATCTGCGGTTATACAGCAAGGCGCCTGCCAGGACAGCAAGTTAGTTTGTGGACATGACTGCTAAGACTGGCATGCCAGGCCCCTCACGGCGGTGGGGGGTGGGAGATGGGGGCTTTTATTTAACCCTTTAGCCATCCGGTGAGAGTTGGGAGGGCAAATGGTCTCATCTTTTTTTTTTTTTAAGGTTTTATTGGGGAAGGGAACAGTGTGTTGGGGAACTGGGGAACTTTGTGTTTTTCAAGGACCCATCAGCTCCAAGTCAAATTGTTGTCCTTCAATCTTAGTTGTGGAGGGTGCAAGCTCAGCTCCAAGTCCAGTCACCGTTTTCAATTTAGTTGCAGGGGGCGCAGCCCACCATCCCATGTGGGAGTCAAACCGGCAACTTTGTTGTTCGGAGCACATGCTCTCACCAGCTGAGCCATCCTGCCATCTATTGGCAGCTCAGCGGCAGCTCAGCTCGGGCGCGGCTCACTGGCCCATGTGGGAATCAAACCGGCGACCCTGTTGCTCAGAGCTCACACGCTAACCAACTGCGCCACCCAGCCGTCCCAAATGGTCTCTTATCTTGATTCTGGCTTTGTTGACCCTCGTTTCCTTGATTCGTCCAAAGCAGTCTGAATGGTCCAAAAGAAGCCTGAGCATCCATTCACTTCTGGTCACAGGGGGATTTAGAAGATGTGGGATTTAACTTCACAGCCCTGGTACCTTCCTCAGTTTGTATCCTGCCCAGCACTTCAGAGGGAGAAGGAGAGGCTGTCTGCATGTGTTCTGGCCTGTGGCGCATAGGCTTTGCGGGCAGAAATGGCACAGATTTTCCCTCTTCGGTGGAAATATGTGACATACCCCTTACCTCATCCTAGGAGAATAACAGACCTTTCGTTATCAGGAAAGATATTGCAGGTGCATGAAAGATTGTTAACATGTCTTGAAGAGTTTCTGTTCTCTAACCTAGTCTATGAAAAGGTTATCTCATGGAGGAGCTAGAAGCTCCTGGGGTTGGTAATAGGGTCAGAAGATCTTTAAGTTGGGGTTTAACTTTTGGTAGGGTGAGGGTAGGAGACCAGTGTGCAAAGCTCTTTGTGGAGGGAATAGCCTCAGGTCAGTTCCCAAGGGAGACATCGGCCTCCTGGAGTGCCAGAGTATGACGGCCTCCCCTACAGGTCGCGTGGCCTGGCTCCCCAGCATCGAACGCCCACCCGGCTGACCCTCATCTCCTGTTTTCTGTTTCCACTAGGATGTGCTCCTGCTCAGTCAGTTCATCCGGCCTCATGGAGGCATGCTGCCCCGAAGGGTCACAGGCCTGTGCCAGGAAGAGCACCTCAAGATTGAGGAGTGTGTGAAGATGGCCCACCGGGCAGGTAGAAGTTCCTTTTGAGGCCAAGAGGGGCCAGAGGGCAGTAGGCGCCATTCCCCACCCCCACCCACTTCCCTGCCAGCTACCCCATGTTGTAGCCCCTCCTGGCAGAGAAATGGTCATCCAGAGTCTTCATTATACTCCCCCTAATGCCAGCCTTCCACCCCCTTGGGCTTTCTGTATGGCCCCCAAGGACTGCGGAGACCATCCCCTTATATATTCTTCCCTCCCCTCAGGTCTGTTGCCAAATCACAGGCCTCAGCTTCCCGAAGGATTTGTTCCAAAGAGCAAACCCCAACTCAACCGGTAAGCACACCTGGGTGTCAACACCCTGAGCATTCTGCGTGCCCTCAGTTCCCACTGCATTCTGCTGGGGGAGCCATTTACCGAAGCTCGTGCCACACCCAGGGAAGCCAGAGTTCTCCTCGGCTGTTCCATCCCATCCAGCGTGAGCGCGCACCCACCGCAGCCCGCCTCCCCTGCTGGCCTCAGCCTCTTTCTTCCCTCCCCAGTAGGGCACTCAGCACAGGGGCAAGGAGAGTGAGGAAGTCTGCTGGCTGGGCATTAGAATGTGCTGATCCCCTGTTTATGACATCATACTGGGTTGCTATGGGAATGTCAGAGCATTTCCACAAACTTTTAGTATCCCAGCACTGGGGTTACTAAAGGGCAAAATGAGGCCTTAAAAATGGGAGGGTTCTCGGGGGCAGGGCCACATGTATAGCTGTGCAAGCCGTACACTGCAAAACGTCAAGGCACCATCCATGTAGACTAGATTGTAAATGGTGCCTTCTAGAGTTACTCAGTTAACAACCTGCACAGCTGCACATGGTGACCCAGGAGGTCCTGAAGAAGAGGAGAGGAAAGTCCCTAGATCCTGGAATCAATCAGTCAATCTGCCTTTCAGCCTAAGCAGGGTGGCCCCCTCTGGTATAGAAACAGATTCCTGTCTAATACGCAAACAGCCATCCTATTGTACGTTCCTTTCTCTCCCCTATCTCTGACATTATCAGACTCACATACTCCAAATGAGTAATCCCCCCTTGTTGTGAGTAGAGCCAGACCTGTAAAATTGATTTTGGTTTTTTTTTCTTGTTCTCCCCATCAACGGCCTCTCCTCTCTTTCGGCCTATCCTGCTGCCACTGAAACTGCTCTCTATACGGGACCAAAAATGACTGAAGTGAAGCAAGACTTTCTCCACCCCACTCCCAGCAAACCTCCTAGTCTGATCCCCAGCAGAACCCAGGCATGGGGGTGAGAGGCCAGGCAGATACCAGCCATGGACTGCTGGGCTGGGGGTGCAGGGCCACAGCTGGGTCTTCATTGACGCCTCGCCAGCACCCTGGCCCCATGCCCATCTCCACCTGCACTTCCTACATTGCTAGCTGGGCCATCTGCCAGCAGCCCTGGGGGAGCAGGACCTATTAACCTCTTCCTGTCTTTCCCAAATGTGCTATGGACCATTTGGGGTTTGAGCCTACCCCCACCCCCTGACTTGTTAAGAGACAGCAGCAGGCCTAAGGACACAATCCATCCTGCCCTCAGGCCTTTGAAGTGAGGCCAGGCTCCCTCCCATATATCCGGCATCCTTTAACGTGACACAGGATTGATGATGTGTGGGGGCTCTTGGGTTGCAAAAGGCCACCCTGAGGGGAGGGGGAGTCCTGGCTATGAGGGAGGTTGAGTCCCTTGCAAGGGACTTGATGATTCTATCCAGAGGTCCTTGAGCTGCCATGCACTGGCCCGGGTTCTGCTGGGGCACCGTAGGAGCCATGCTTCTTCCTTCCCCTGCCCCTTCAGGAGAGGTGGGAAGGAGCCTTGGTTCTTCTTGAGCTGGAGTCTTCCCAAAGAGCTGGCTGCAGGCCACCCAGGCCCACCCTCCCCCACCAGCTGGCTGCTCCGTGTGGCACAGGCATCAGGCCCAGGGCTAGCTGAAGCCCGGCTTCCTCGGGTCCCTCCAAGGCAGGGGGGAGGAACAGCTTTAGGGCAGCAGTTCTGGAGGATCTCGAGATCTTCTGGGGTCCTGGAATCCCAGTGAGCACTCCTTTTGGGGAGCGTGCTTCCATACCCCATCTCTTCACCTACCCCCTGTAGAAACTCCTGCTGTCCCAGTACCACCAACCACAGAAAAAGCAAGTCCCTGGGGCCAGCCCACTCCTCAGAGGTCTCCCTGCTAGGGGCATGGACATTGACAGTAGATGTATAGAGACCCTCTGCTGTCTGCCCATGCCACACTTGGAGTGCAGGCCAGCACCTCCCATAGCTTTTTACTCCTTTCAGAGCAGTTCCCTTTGCGTAGGACTGAGAGCAAAAGACTTAAGGTCTAGGGGAGCTTAGTTGAGATGCATAAATCAGCCATTATTTTTTCACTTTCACCTAAAAATCTTCATCCACGGGCATTAATTTTTTTCATTAAAAGTCTCTCCTTTGGGGTTTTCCAGAGGTGACTGGGTTGAGTCTCAACCTAGAGTGGGGGCAGGAGAGGATCCTGGCCTTTGCTACGGCTGAGCTTTCAGACAAAGGGTGGGCCTCTCTGGACAGAACCCAGATTTCACTCTGAATAGAGTAAACCCCAATCCCAGCCGGCATGAGCCACTTTTCCAGGAACTGTCAGCGCCCTGGCCATCCCCAAAGGAGGCCAAAGGACTGTGGGTGGCAGCCATCTTTCCCTACCCCTCCTACTTACAGGAAGGAACCTTCCTGGACTAGGTCTGCTCCCACAGGCCCTCACCCTTGGCTCCCGTCATAGGTTGGGTGAGGAGCAGGGTCCTACATCAGTTACAACTGCCCAGGGGAGCTCCCTGAAGGCTGGGGGACAGAACCAGCCAAGTGGGGAAGAGGGAAGGATCCCTCCAGGCCCTTACATCAGCCTCTCCTCTCCCCATGGCTGAGGCCAGCGAAGAATGATCTGTTCTCCGGGCAGCCTCTTCCTCCACCTCCTCCCCCACCAAATACACACAAACATTGACAACTCATAAAGATCAAGGGAGCGCGTGGCCCTGGGCCGCCTGACCCTGGCCACACACACTTGCAGCAAGAGCCCAGCCCATCTGTTTACAGCACACTCAGCAGTTGCTCCCAGGAAAAGCGCTTGCTCCTCAAGGAAGGCAAACTACTGAAAGGATTTGGTTGGACAACCACAGCTTTGGCCCGAGGAGGCAGCGCCCACTCTCCCAGCTCCAGCATGGAACCCGGTCCTCACAGCCACCTCTTGGCCCTCCCTCCACAGGTACCTGACCCGCTGGTCCCGCCGCTCGGTCAAGCCCATCTACAATAAAGGCCACCGCTGGAACAAAGTGCGCATGGCTGTGGGGTCACCCCTCCTGAAAGACAACATCTGCTACTCAAGAAGGCCGTTGGTGCTATATCATTGACTGAGAGCATGACCTCCTGAGCACCTGGCCAGAGCTGCTCCTGTGCTCCCGCCCCACCCTACCAGGGTGGCCCGGATTCTCCAACATGAACTGCACGAGGGTCAGTGGGACCAGCAGCAGTGCTGGGAGCTGGGGGCAGGCAGGGCAGTTGGGTCCCATGGCAGCTGCTGGGGTCTCATGACTGGCTGGGGCTGTGTTCAGAGCTGGGGGACAGGAGCTTTGCCCAAAGTAATGTCATAAACCAGGCTCATGTCTCACTCACTGGGTGTGTGCCCACTGTTTGGGAAGTATGGGGGGGCGTGGCCCATTTCCAGCCAGTTACTGGGCATTGAGTCCCTGATTACTTGTGATGAGCCACCATGTGAATGCAACCTGAAGGGCTTCATGGGCCGAACAGGTTCCCATCCTCTTTTATTGACAGCTGTTAGTCTTGGGCCTGAGGGGCTGCAAGGAGGAGGGGATTTGGGCTGCCTGGTGGTGTGCAGCTCTCATCTGAGTCCAGGAGCTGCCTTCCTCAGATCTCACCTCGCTGTCACCTGCTCCGACCCTCCGCCACTTGCTTTAGAGCTGGGTCCCCCAGCTCCTCCGTAGACCTCTCCTCAGAGCCTGGACACCAGATGGAGGCGGAGATAAAGGAAAGCAGCAGTACAAAACAAACAGACCAAGTTCACTGAAATGTATGAAAATGATGTTTACATTCTACAACAGAAGTCCCCGGGCTGGCCCTTCCTACAGCATGAAGGGCAAGTCTATGTTCTTCTCACCGGTGCCCACGTAGATGTAGCCACAGTTCTTGGTGCGGGGAGCATGGTAGAAGGTGAGGCCTGGCCAGAGCAGGCTGCGCAGCACCACCAGGGCACGGCCTCGCTCCATCTGGACGCTCCAGGACCCTGGGGAGGAGGCAAGGCCTGGGGCTGTGGAGCCAGCGCCTTGGGCAGCCAGGCCCTGGGGCAAGGTTCCACTGGGGAAAGGGAAGACAATTTCATTATCCCGGCACTTCACTCCTCCTGATTGCCTTTTAGCCATTTCACTGTTCATTAAAACCGCTTCCAGAGGGAGGGCAAAGGAAATGAAAAGAGGTGAAACTCAAACCAGTGCGTTTTGTTCCTGTCAGCAAGTCTAGTTAAAGGTTGAGTGGGGGAGGAAGCTGAATCCACAGGCAGAGGGGAGTTGGGGCCAGGCTTGGGGAGACTCTCTCTAGCTCCCTCTCACCCTCTCCGAGGGGTAATCACCGGTGACCTTCAGTCCTAGTACGGTTTCCCCCTACTTGCCATTTTGCTCTCTTGCCCAGTCCCAGAAGCCTCTGCTCTGAAGACAGATTAGACCCGACCAGGGGCTCCCATAGAAGTTTGGCAGGAGGGGACTTGGGCTGCAGCTAATGAGCCTTTGTCTATCCTGGGTCCTGTCCTGGTTTTTGCTCCCCAGACAGGAGCAGCCCAGCTCCGGGCTGAGCCGTGCAACCATGAGGACTTGGCGAGAAGCGCCTGATCCATCTCCAGAACTGAGGGAGGGAGCCTCTGTGTGGGAGGAAGGAGCCTGGGAAAATCGCCTCTGGATGCAGATCTGGAGCTCCTATTCCCCTGCGCACCGAGGCCCCTCCCGAGCCCCGCCGCAGCTCTGCTCCAGGGCCTGCCAGAAAGGCAAATGCTTTGAAGGTTTTGGTGTTGGACCAGCCAGTGATGTGCTGAGAGCTGCGCTGAGGCCTTCATCGGCTGCCAGCTCAGCCCGGCTGCTTGGCCCCTGCCACTCCAACTTCCCACAGGCCTCCTCCAACCATGGCCCACCCTGGTCACTCCACACCCAACAGCCTCACAGCCCAGTCCCCACCCACTGCATCCAAGAGACCTGACCACCAGGAACCCCAGGCCCCGATAGCAACTCAGTCATGCTCAGGGTGCCATCACCTGCCCAGATCAAAGCCAGAGCTTCCCGGGTGCATGTAGGTCAGCTGGCCCTGGCTTGCATAGGGAGAGGCTGGCTCAGAGCACTGTGCAGTGAGTGGCCTGCACCAAGTGCCACCAGCCATGCATGAGATGATGAAGTGAAAGCCACAGTGTGGGCTTGATTCTGCTCCCATGGTCCCACATAGTGCTGGCCAGACAGCATCAGGAATAAGAGTGGCCCTGGGTTATCAGCTCTGGCTGGGGTACTGCCTAGGAAGGGGGTGAGGGCTTTCTTGGTCAGAGAAGGGGAGTATTTCCCCTGGCTCCTACAATTTTTCTCCCTGGACACCTGAAGTCCTCCACCTCCCAGACCTGCTCTCAGAGTCCTAAGGCCCTACCTGTTGCTTTCCTAGTCACCCATCCCAAAAAGCCGATTGCCTTGGGGTAACGAGAGAGTGGGTGTGACAGAACAAAGTGTTCCCAGTGCACTGCATCCAGCCTTGGGCCAGCACAGACGCCAGGAAGGTACATGCTCGAGCCCCCCTTAGTCCGCCCCCACCCCATTGCTCAGAACATCATCTGTGGACAGCTCCTCCCTGCCCTTGGAGCCCACAGTCACTCAGCCCCTTAAACTGAGAAAGGTCAGGCTCTACCTCACTCTGCTCCCCAGGGAGGGCCGCTTACAGCCTGCCTGGCCAAATGCTGCTGTGGAGAAATGGAATCCTGGAGTCCCCCAACCTGTACCACTTGTCAGCTCACTGTCACCAGCACCTTGGCACACCCTGGGCAAGGGCTGGGTCCCAACCTTCCCTCACACCAGCCTGCCCACCTAGGGTTTGGCCCCCTTTCCTCCAGTAGATGAGGGGACCTAGACTTATCAGCAGGGGCTCACCCTCAGAGAGCAAGGAGAAACTGGCAGGGATGCTAGGGAAATACAGTGCCCCCACTGGGGCAGGGGGCAGCGCCAATCAGGCAGAAGGGTGCTGGCAGAGTGCGGAAGTGGCATGTGAGGGGCCCGCCAGCCAACACTACCGCCCTCCCTCCCTCCCTTGCATTCCTGTCACACTCCTGTCCTCCTCTGCTTGTTCCTGGCTCAGCTGGTTGCCCAGGAAACACACAGTCTCTCAACGTGCCAGGAGTCACGTAGTGTCTACCTGGGAAGCCAGGCACTTGCTGTCACCTTCACCCACTTTTTTTACTGCAGCTGCTGGAAAGGCTGGGCCTAGCCAGCTGCCACCGCCTCTGCCTCCTCTAGGATTCCAGGAGACGCAGCCTTCTGCGGCCTTCGTGTTTCAGTTCAGAGCCCCAGTCTCTCCCAGGCCTCCCCAAACCTCCCCTTCTGCCCTCTGGCAGTCACCCTTTTCTATAAGCTCTGTTTTTTGAGGCCATGGTGAGAGGACAAGCAGGTAATTAGGAACTCTTGCAATCAGCAGGAAGTTCTGGGTGTCCTGGGCCCCAGGGTCTCTCACCCACTTTATTAGTGTGGAAACCTCAGGCTAGGGTATGCTTCTCGTAACTACATTCTCCTGCCCTCCAGGAAGAAAGGCAACAAAGCTCTGAGTAAGTTTGAGGAGGGGAGTGGGCTGCGCTGGGGACCAGAGCTGCCTAGGAGCAGCCGATGGCTTAAACCCCCTCAGACCAGCACTACACAACTTGTCACACACACACACACAGAAATGGCCACAGGTCCCTTCTCAGAGCGGCCACTCCCACAACACCAGGGCCACAAACTAGAGTCAACCCCCCTAGGGGAGGGAGGGGAATGTGGGGCAGTACAGGGGTGGAAGAGGGCCCTGTGTAATTGATGGGCAAGGTCAGGCCCCCTGGTCCAGAAGGCCAAGCACCTGTCAGCCAGGCCTCCAAGGGCCTGGTGGAGGGAGCCACCTGCGTACGGCCACAGGAGAACGCTGGTGGAGAACACCATATTGTCCATCATCCTCCAATGCTCCTGTCTCCCCGTCTGCCACCCCCCCC
>NW_017731422.1:2759331-2762671 GCF_001890085.2 Hipposideros armiger
CACCCCCCACCCCCCACCACCACCACATCCTTAAAGGCCGCTTTCCAGGCAGGCAGACCCCTTGCTGCCCTCTGCTGCCTGAACTGGGCATTGCTGCTGAGGGCTCGCTTGTGCTGGAGCCCGGGCGGCCCTGGGCCTGAGGTGTGTCAGCCCCTGTTCAGAGAGGAGCAAGGAGAAGAACCCTGTCCCTCTCTACTTCCCGGGAAACCAACGACTTCGTTTGTGAGGCACCTTCCATTTTACATTTCCGCTTCCTAGCCTATGTTTCATTTGATCTTCCCAAACTTCTGTGAGGCAAGGTCAGTGTCCATCTTATTCGCGATGACATCCCCCGTGCCTGGCCCACAGAAGCTGCTCAGTGGCTATTTGCTGGTGGAGTGAAAGGTAAAGGGGCATGGAATGGCTGAGTACTACCTAGAAACCTGGCCTGAAACGGTGCTCCATCTGTCTCACCTGGCTGCAGCCCAAGCTCCGAGAACGCTTAGCTGTTGCCCTGCTTCCACCATGAGGATGCTTCTGCCTCCAAAGCTACCCACTCCCACAAAACTCTGCAGGCCAGGACGGCCCAGGGACAAACTGCTGAGCTTACCTGCCTGCATGGGCAGAGAGAGCAGAAGTCCCGGAGCCAACCTATGCCATACCTGCTCACATGTGACACAAAGTCCCCCTGAACAAGTACCTCAGACCCAGACAGGAAACAGTGATCCTACCTGGGCAGAAAATGCCATCCCGCCAGCTAATGCTGGCGTCCAAGGGAACTCTTCCTTGGGATTGTGGCCCCACCTAGCAGCCCAGCCCACTCCTGCCGCTGTCTGCCTGGCAGGGTGGCCTCGCAGCAGCCCCTACTCTCTCACTGGCAGATAGGGAGTCTGGGAGCGAAACCAAGAGGGTCTGCTCTCCCCAGCAATCCACACTGCCACCCCCAAGCCATAGCGACCACCAAGCCATCATGAGAAAAAGGTGGGCCTGACTTCCTGGAGGCTTTCCAATAGTGGCTCTGGGAGGAAGGGAGCTGGAGGCCCAGAAACGGTGAGATTTCCCAAGGTCAGGCCAGGGGCATCCCTCCTCTCAGCCCCCGTTCCCCCCCCCCTACACACACACACACACACAGTAGGTGTCAGGAACCCTCAACTCAAAGGCTCCAGCACTGAGGACAAAGCAACACGCTGGGGTGACTGGGATTTCAAACCATCCGCTGATCCTTCAGCCCTGAGGCTCACCATTAGGGCAGGATGTCTAGGGCCTCTGGCCACTGCAACTCACCCACCTCCTAGGCCCAGATCCTGTACCTCCCAGGGGCCTGGTGAATTAGCTTGCTGACTGGACATATCAGGGTGGCCCCAGCATCCTTTAGGAAGCCCCCCAAAGCTGCCTATCATTGCAGGGAGAGACAGTTGCCTCCTGTATCCCCTTTACCCCAAACAGGGCAGGCAGAGCTGATGGGATTTCCTTAGGAAGACTGCTGGGCCCCCACAGCCCATCTAGTCAGCTTTGGTCTTGGCTACAAAGACACTTGCACGCCCCCCCTTGCCCCTCAAACTGCACAGAGGATGAGGCTCCAGGAGGGAGGAGGCACTCTTGTGTTAGCCCCCTAATCACCTCGCACTGCGGAAGGAGGGCCTCATCCACTGGCCTTGGAGCCTGCAGCTGCAGGTGAGAAGGCAACAGCAAGCAGGGCTTTCCAGCCACATCTTGAATCAGGGAGGTGGGGCTGCTGCCCCAGATTAGGGACATTAAGAAGACTTTTCCAGCCCACCCCTCAGCCCCTGGTGCTGGGTCCCACCAACACCACATTCCTGGATCCTTTTATCAACCCCCCAGGGATGTGCGGCCCCTGCCAGCTCCTGGCCAGGCTGGGAGAACAGCACTGGAGGAGATAACAGGAGTCTGGAAAGTGTGTCCCATGGGTGAGAAATGCCCCTGCCCCAGCCCCAGCCCCTATAAACCTTCTTTATCTCCCTTACAAGTCCAGGAGCCCTTCTATTAATAAGCTCAGGGAGGCTTGCCTCGAGCGCCCCCACGTGGCCAAGGCCAAAGTAGCCATTCCTTGCTGGCAGCCCTTTCCCACTTAGGACCCACTGCCTGACCCCTGGGGCACTGCAGTAGCCCCGAAATGGCCTCCAGACCCCTGGCCTGCCCCTTCTCCATCCATCTGTGCACCACTACCTTATCATCACAGACCTGTCACAAGCCCCCAGAAGCCCCTATTGCCTTGGTCTCAGCCTCCTATTCTTGGCCCATTAGGCTCTCCTGGGCCTGCCCAAGCCACCCCTAAGGCCTTTTGCCACTAAACATAATAATTATTGTTAATTTTTATTTGAATCCTTACTATGTATTCGGCACTGTTAGAAGCATTTTGTATATGTTAACTCATTTACTGTAACAACCAAATGAGGTAGAAAATCTCATTACTCCCCTTTTAGAAATTAGGAAATTGAGGCAAAAGGAAATTGAGGGACTTGCCCAAGGCCACACAGCTGGTAAATGGCAGATTCAGGATTCCAACCCAGGCTGTCTCATTCCAGAGCCCTTGCCTTTAGCCATTACTGCCATCCCACCCCTATTTTGAGGTCCAGCCCAAGTGGATGGCTTATTGCTCCTAAAAGGGTTTCCTCTAGGGGTGGGGTGACTGTTGTCCTGCTGTTCCCATTGTCCACTTAAAAGGAAACACCATCTACTTGACACCACAAGTAATACCAGAGCCCTGGAGTCAAAAGCTCTAACACTTACTGTGTACTTGGGTTTAACTCTCTGAGCCTCTGTTTCTTCATCTGTAAAATGAGGCTAATAATAGTATCTACCTCTTAGGTTGGCTGTGAAGATTAAAATGAGATAAGGCATGGAAAGGGCTGAATATAGTGCCTGGCACATAATAAGTAATGTCACTGCTTTTATGAGTTATGATTTTCACTTTCATTGCCATCATCCATAAGAGATCCCTCTAGTTCTCAGAAACACCAAACGTGGGGAGGGAAAGAGGCAGGGGAGCTGAGTCAGTGCCATGGGTCTGCCCCCGATTGCCCAGGGCCTGGCACCTGTCCTGGGGTACAATATCCAAGCAAGAGCATCTTCCCAGGACACACTCTTCTCTACAGAACTGCTGGGTGTGTACCTGAGCCAAGTGGGCCCTAAAGCACAGGAAGGCCTCTGAAGCTGCATGTTTTAAGATGTAAAAGTTCCACACACAGGGGCCGACCATGTGGCACGTTGGTTAAGAGTTGGCTTGGCGCCATTCACAGTAGCTAAGACTTGGAAACAACCGAAATGCCCATCGGTAGATGACTGGATTAAGAAACTTTGGTACATTTACACAATGGAGTATTACTCAGCTATAAAGAAG